>NC_079189.1:192189858-192387358 GCF_029499605.1 Hyla sarda
CCCATGTGAATGTACCCAAGAGCAGGTTTACAGCAAGTTTTCTGCTGCAAGTTTGAGATGCGGCAAATTTTCCGCCACAGCTCAAACTCCCAGCGAGAAACTCACTGTAAACCCACCCGTGTGAATGTATCCTAAAAACACTACACTACACCTACACAAAATAAAAAGTAAAACACTACATATACACTAGACTTGTGCACAAGAAACATTTTTGTTTTGTTTTTTCGTTTTGGATAAAATGTTCGGTTTGGTAATATTTTCAGTTTTGATTTTTCGGATACATTCGGTATTCAGGCTTTTATTTTCTTTTGGATACATTTGGTATTCGGGTACATTCGGGTAAATCTTTTTTAAGCAGGGACCATTATCGGGAGCGTGTGTGTGCAGGAAAAGAGGGCAGCCACAGAGATCAGAACATTGGAAGACAGGTAAGATAATATAAATGTATGTGATTTATTATTAATACATAATGTAATGTAGAATGAATGAGTAAATGAATGAATGAATGAATGAATGCTGTATGAATGATTGATGTGTTTGATCGATGTGTTTGATTTTTGGGTGATTTATGTATAGCATGTCATGTCACTTGCGCTAACACTATTACAGTTACCAGGGTGCCTCCAGCTGTTGCAAAACTACAACACCCACCCAGCATGCCCTAACAGCCAAAGGCTGTCTGGGCATGCTGTGAGATGCAGTTTTGCAACAGCTGGAGGCACACTTTGGCAAACATGCTCAAAGCTTTGTCTGTCAGGGCATGCTGGATGGGTGTTGTAGTTTTGCAACAGCTGGAGGCACCCTGGTAACAATAACAGTCAGAAACAGTGTGTAGCGCAACAGTGTTAGCGCAAGGACCAATAAAAAAATTAGAATGAGTTCTTTACTTTCGTTTACGGATAATGAATACATTTGTTATTTTGATGTTCGTATTATGGTGGCTATTCGGGAATGTTCAAAATATGTTTTCGTGCATACGGATCGGTCTGAATGCCCGAAAACGGTAAAATACGGTAAATTTGACATTTGTGCCGAAACGAATTGCACATGTCTAATATATACATACCCCTAGACAGTCCCCCCCCCCCAATAAAAATAAAATAAAAGCGTCTTGTACGGCACTGTTTCCAATATGGAGCCTCCAGCTTTCGAAAAACAACAGCTCCCAGTATTGCCGGATAGCCACTGACTGTAACAACAGCTGGAGACACCCTATTTGGGAAACACTGTGGTAGGGTATTTTTGTGGCGGATTCAAATCCCCAATTTAGGCCTCAAATGCGTATGGTGCTCTCTCGCTTTGGAGCCATGTCGTATTTTAAGGAAACAGTTTAGGGCCACAAATGGGGTATATCCGTACTTAGGAGAAATTGCGTTACAAATTTTGGGGGGCTTTTTCTTCTTTTACCTCTTATGAAAAGGTAAATTTGGGGTCTACACCGGCATATTAGTGTAAAAAATAATAATTTTACACTAACGTGCTGGTGTTCCCCCATACTTTTAATTTTCACAAGCAGTAAAAGGAAAAAAAGATCCCTAAAATTTGTAACGCAATTTCTCCTGAGTACAGAAATACCCCATATGTGGGCGTAAAATGCTCTCCGGACGCACAACAAGGCTCAGGAGTGAGAGCGTGCCATGTACATTTGAGGCCTAAATTGGTGATTTGCAAAGGGGTAGCTGATTTTACAGCGGTTCTGACATAAACACGAACACTAAATACCCAGATGTGACCCCATTTTGCAAACCCCTCATGGAACGTAACAAGGGGTATAGTGAGCCTTAACACCGCACAGGTGTTTGACGAATTTTTGTTAAAGTTGAATGTGAAAATGAATTAAAAAAAATTTCACTAAAATGCCGGTGTTACCCTAAATTTTTCATCTTCACAAGGGAGAATAGGAAAAAAGCTCCCTAAAATTTGTAGCCCCATCTTCTGAGTAAGAACATACCCCATATGTGGATGTAAAGGGCTCTGCAGGCGAACTACAATACTCAGAAGAGAAGTAGTGCCTTTGGGCTTTTGGAGAGAGAATGCGTCCAAACTTCAAGGCCATGTGTTCACAAAGCCCCCATAGTGCCAGAACAGTGGACCCCCCACACATGGGACCCCATTTTGGAAACTACACCCTCATGTAATGTAATAAGGGGCACCTTGAGCATCTACACCCCACAGGGGTCTGACAGATTTTTGGAACAGTGGTCCGTGAAAATGAAAAATTTTATTTTTCATTTGCATAGCTCACTGTTCCAAAGATCTGTCAAATGCCAGTGGGGTGTAAATATTCACTGCACCCCTTATTAAATTCTGTGAGGGTGTAGTTTCCAAAATGGGGTCACATGTGGGGGATCCACTGTTCTGGCACCACAGGGGGCTTTGTAAATGCACATGGCCCCCGACTTCTATTCCAACCAAATTCTCTCACCAAAAGCTCAATGGCACTCCTGAGCATTGTAGTTAGCCTGGAGAGCCCTTTACATCCACATATGGGGTATTTCCATACTTAGAAGAAATGGGGTTACAAATCTTGGGAGGCTTTTTCTCCAATCACCCCTTGTGAAAATGAAAAATTTGGGGTAACACCAGCATTTCAGTGAAAAAAATCACATTTTTCATTTTCAAGTCCAACTTTAGTGGAAATTTGTCAAGCGCCTGTGGGGTGTTAAGACTCACTGTACCCCTTGTTACGTTCCTTGAGGGTTGTAGGTTTCAAAATAGTATGCTCTGTTTTTTTTTTTTTTTTGCTGTTCTGACGCCACAGGGGCTTTCTAAATGCAACATGCCCCCCAAAAACAATTTCAGCAAAATTTGCTTTCCAAAAGCCAAATGTGACTTCTCTTCTGAGCATTGTAGTTCTCCAGCAGAGCATATAACTTCCTAACATGGGTTATTTCCATACTCAGAAGAGATGGGGTTACACATTTTGGGGGGCATTTTCTGCCATTACCCTTTGTGAAAATGGTAAATTTGGGGAAAAAACTGCACTTTAGTGAAAAAAATTAATTTAATTTACACATACGACTTTAATGAAAAGTCGTCAAACACCTGTGGGGTGCTAAGGCTCACTGGACCCCTTGTTACGTTCCTTGAGGGATGTAGTTTCCAAAATAGTATGCCATGTTTATTTTTTTATGTTTTTGCTGTTCTGGCACCATAGGGGCTTCCTAAATGTGACATGCTCCTCAAAAAACATTTAAGAAAAACTCACTCTCCGAAATCTTATTGTCGCTCCTTCCCTTCTGAGCCTTGTAGTGCAACCACAGAGCACTTGACATCCACATATGAGGTATTTCCTTACTCGAGAGAAATTGGGTTACAAATTTTAAGGGGCCTCTTCTCCTACTACCCCTTGCAAAATTTCAAAAACTGGGTCTACAAGAACATGCGAGTGTAAAAAATGAAGATTTAGAATTTTCTCCTTCACCTTGCTGCTATTCCTGTGAAAAACCTAAAGGGTTAACACACTTTCTGAATCTCATTTACAGTTTTTATAGTGGGGTCATTTATGGGGTATTTCTAATATTTCTAATCCACTTCAGAACTGGTCCCGGAAAAATTCTGATTTTGAAAATTTTGTGAAAAATTCGAAAATTGCTGCTGAACTGTGAAGCCCTCTGATGACTTCCAAAAGTAAAAACTTGTCAACTTTATTATGCAAATATAAAGTAGACATATTGTGTATGTGAATCAATATATAATTTATTGGGAATATCTATTTTCCTTACAAGCAGAGAGTTTCAAAGTTAGAAAAGTGCAAAATTTTCAACATTTTCATGAAATTTGGGGATTTTTCACCAAGAAAGATTGCAACTAACGACGAAAAGTTACCACTATGTTAAAGTAGAATATGTCACGAAAAAACATCCTCGGAATCAGAATAATCGGTAAAAGCATCCCAGAGTTATTAATGCATAAAGTGACAGTGGTCAGAATTGCAAAAAAGTGCTCAGTCCTTAAGGGGTTCGTCTTAACCTAGTCTTTCTTTGCCTGCGTTATAAACAAAAGGAGCACAGCTTTGAATGACAGCTGCCCCTACAGTACTTAAAATTTTAAGCTTTATGTATGAAATTAAAATAAATGTAGTAAGGCTGTTTCCACTTGTTTTTTTTTTCTGGCAGTTTTTGGAAAACTGCCACTGCAGTTTTTGAGTCAAAGTCAGAAGTGGTTCCATAAGGGAGGAGAAGTGTAAGTCCTTCCTTTATGTGTCCAATTCCTTTTGAATACTCTTCTGGCATTGGCTCAAGAACTGCAGTGGTAGTATTCCAAAAACTGCCAGAAAAAAACCAAATGGAAACTTAGCCTAAACCTAAACTTAAAGGGTTATTCCAGGCAAAAACTTTGTTTTATATATATATCAACTGGCTCCGGAAAGTTAAACAGATTTGTAAATTACTTCTATTAAAAAATCTTAATCCTTCCAATAGTTATTAGCTTCTGAAGTTTTCTGTCTAACTGCTCAATGATGATGTCACGTCACGGGAGCTGTGCATGATGGGAGAATATCCCTTACATGATGGGAGAATATCCCCATAGGAGCTGGACAGCTCCCGGGATGTGAGTCATCAGAAAGCAGTTAGACAGAAAACAGCAACTCAACTTCAGAAACTAATAACTATAGGAAGGATTAAGATTTTTTAATAGAAGTAATTTACAAATCTGTTTAACTTTCCGGAGCCAGTTGATATATATATATATATATATATATATATATATATATATATATATATATATAAAAGTTTTTGCCTGGAATACCCCTTTAATATTGGCAGATTAGTCTATTTTCCCCTGTTCCTCTGCATGCTACAAAAAATGTTTCAATACAGTTAACTATTACCATAAATGTACTATCAACACATGCTCAAAGAAGAACCCTATATGACTACTACAACGGTTTGATAAAAAAAAAAAAATTATAGTTCTTGGAATGTCACAACACAGAAAGTTTTTTCAATAACATACAATTCAAACAACGACATTCAACCAAGTCCCGGTGGATATATCCAAATTCATGTCTAAAAGCTTGAAAATGCTAATGTAAATATCAAGCTTTGAGGTGTTCATGTATATATCCATGAGAGACTCAGTCATATGTTGTTGTTTGTACACATTGATTGGGGGGGGGGGGGAGAGGGATTTATTATCAGGAAACCAATAGTTATTTCTGAGGTTGTATGGAACAATTGTGTTGCAAGGGCTCTGGGCTAAAATTACGTCCCAGGAGTGCCAGAAAATCAGAACATTTTTACCCTGCAGTATGTTTTTTGCTCTATAGAATCCACATAAAAATCCTTATTGTAAAATTCTGGCAAACTGTAGGGTAATTGTCTATTATTTTTTACATAGATTTTTATTATTTCCATTTTTTTTGTAATTTTTCAATTATTTTCAATTATTTCTATTTTCTAGTAATTTTTATGTAGGTTTTTCTACCATTTAGATTTTCTTAATTTGTTTAGATTTTTCTAGTTTGTTTATTGGGATTTTTTTTTTTTTTAACACCATTAGCCAGCATGAATTATGGCTCTTAACCCCTTAAAGACTAGTTTTTTTCCTCCTTACCTTTTAAAAACCAATTTTTCACCTAAAATTCCATACTATAACTTATGTTTTGTGTCACCAATTCTACTTTGGAGTGACATTAGTCATTTTACCAAAAAATCCATGGCGAAACGGAAAAAAAATCTTGAAGAAAAAATGCCATTTTGTAAATTTTGGGGGCTTACGTTTCTACACAGTGCATTTTTCAGTAAAAATGACACCTTATCTTTATTCTGTAGGTTCATATGATTAAAATGATACCCTACTTACATAGGTTTGAGTTTGTCTTACTTCTGGAAAAAATCCTAACTACATGCAGAAAAATGAATACGTTTAAAATTGTCATCTTTTGACCCCTATAACTTTTTATTTTTCTTCATACGAGACGGTATGGGGCTCATTTTCTGCACCATGATCTGAAGTTTTTAGCGGTATCATTTTTTGTATTGATAGGACTTTCTGATCGCTTTTTATAAATTTTTTCATAATATAAAAAGTGACAAAAAATACGCTATTTTGTATTTTTTTTGTGCGTACACCATTTACTGTGAAGTTTAATTAACAATATATTTTTATAGTTCAGACATTTCTGCACGCGGCGATACAACATATATTTATTTTTATTTACACAGGTTTTTTTTTTTAAACGGGCAAAGGGGGGTGATTCTTACTTTTTTTAGGGAAGGGGTTAAATGATATTTCGCACTTTTTTTTTTGCAATGTTATAGCCCCCTCTAAGGGCTATAACACTGCACACACTGTTCTTCTACACAGATCCCTGCCATGCATTAACATGGCAATGATCAGTGTTATCGGCAGTCGATTGCTCAAGCCTGAATTTGGAGCAATTGGAGAAATCAATCGCCAATCCGATGCACCGGAGATAGGTAATGGACCCTCCGTTTGCGTTCTAGCTGATCGGGACATCGCGATTTCGCCGCGATGGTCCCGATCAGCCCTACTGAGCTGCCGAGAGTGTATTTTTGTTACTTTGGACACGGCGATCAACTTTGAACATTGCGTCTAAAGGGTTAATATCACATGGCACAACGAGCGGTGCTGCACGCTATTAGCCCAGGGTCCCGGCTTTCATAACTCGCCTAGACCGACCCAGTATGACGCTTATAGACCGGGATCGGGTGCAGGGCGTACAGGTACGTTCTGCGTCCTTAAGAGGTTAATGTTCAGGTATTTTGTTAGCTTTTTCCATTGTCAGTTCCCAAGTGGTGTAATTTTATTATAGTTTCCCCGCCTATCATTCTGCCAAAAAATTAGCATGGACATAAGTATTCAAACGCTTTGCTATATGGGTAAAAATCTGATTATTTTTATTTAAGCATAAGTTTGCAACCTAACAAAATCTTTAAAAAGTTTAAGGGTCTGAAAACACTGTATGTTAGGAATTGCATTGGCTATGAAAAAGAGGTAAACTATTTGAAATAACAGTGACCCTTTAAAGCGTGTTAGGGTTGAAAAGGTTATATCTTTGGTATATTATTGTTTACCTACAGAGAATCAACATACCTCAATAAAAGCCAATATAAACCAATTCAAACAAAATGTGAAGGAAGCAATACAAGACTAGAAAAAGCATCACAACATTTAAAGGGTACCAATCACCATATCTGAGCCCCTGTAACCATTAAAAAAAAACACCTCCTAGAGCATTAAACAAACGTTCCTACCATGTTTTTATAGTTGTTACTGATGAATGTAATCTTCAGAAAATAAGATTATAAAACGTCCTGTGTTGTATGCAAATGCAGCTCAAGTATTCCCCTGGGAGTGATTACAGCCCTGGGCACAGTGACTACTTGCAAACTTTGCATTGCCCAGAGGACTACTTGAGCTGCATTTGCATACAGCGCGGGACATTTTATAACCTCATTTTCTGAAGATTACAGTCATCAGTAACAACTATAAAAACATGGTAGGAACATTTGTTTAATGCTCTAGGACAGGCATAGGCAACCTTTGCCAATGCAGATGTTTTGGACTACATCTCCCATGATGCTCTTACAGCCAAAATGCTGACAAAGCATCATGGGAGATGTAGTCCAAAACATCTGCAGTGCCGAAGGTTGCCGATGCCTGCTCTAGCAAGTGTTTTAACCTGTTGGGGACGAAGGGCGTATGCATACGCCCTTGCGTCCTGGTACTTAAGGATGAAGGGCATATCCATACGTCCGTGGGAATTTCGGTCCTCACCACGCGCTGGGCGGGGACCGGACCGGGGTGACTGCTGATATCTATCAGCAGGCACCCCGTGCATATGCCCAGGGGGGTCATTAGACCCCCCCATGTCGGCGATCGGCGCAAATCGGAAGTGAATTCACACTTGCGATTTGCGCCGATTCCGGGTCATTACGGGTCTATGGTGACCCGGAATATAAGGGGATCGCAGTTGTCTAAGACACCTACAATCCCCCTGAAGGGATAGGAGTGAGGTGGCAGGGGTGCCACCCCTCCTATCCCTGTTATTGGTCTGCTATTGATCGTCAGAAGCAACAACCAATAGCAGATCGGGGGCGGGGGGGTTAACATTTGTTTTCCCCGTCCTGCCCACCCACAATAGGCGGGGCAGGATGGGGAAACCGTCGGGGACCGGCACCGAAGATTCACTTACCATCCGGAGGCAGCGGGCGACGGTGATCGGCGGGCGGCGATGATGTGCGGCAGAAGAGGACGGCTCCCTGGATCCTACGGAAGCCGGTATGTTGCCTGGCAACATCTGGAGGGCTGCAGTCTGAGACCATTATACAGTGGTCTCTAACCTGTAACCCTCCAGATCTTGCAAAACTACAACTCCTAGCATGCCCAGACAGCTGTTTGCTGTCTGGGCATGCTGGGATTTGTAGTTTTGCAACATCTGGAGGGTCACAGTTTGGAGCAGTGGTCTATAAACTGTAGCCCTCCAGATTTTGAAAAACTGCAAATCCCAGCATGCCCAAACAGCAAACAGCTGTCTCAGCACGCTGGGAGTTGTAGTTAAGTACCTCCAGCTGTTGCATAACTACATCTCCCAGCATGCCCTTCGGCGATCAGTACATACTGGGAGTTGTAGTTTTGCAACAGCTGGAGGCACACTGGTTGGAAAATACTGAGGTAGGTAACAGAACCTAACTGAATGTTTTCCAACCAGTGTGCCTCCAGCTGTTACAAAAGTACAACTCCCAGCATGCACAGTCTGTCAGTACATGCTGGGAGTTGTAGTTTAGCAACAGTTGGAGGCACAATGGTGGGGAAATACTGAGTTAGGTAACAGAACCTAACTGAAGGTTTTCCAACCAGTGTGCCTCCAGCTGTTGCAAAAGTACAACTCCCAGCATGCACGGTCTGTCAGTACATGCTGGGAGTTGTAGTTTTGAAACAGCTGGAGGTTTTCCCCCCCATGTGAACGTACAGGCTACATTCACACGGGCAGGTTTACAGTAAGTTTCCTGCTTCAAGTTTGGGCTGCGGCAAATTTTTCGCCGCAGCGCAAACTCCTAGCGGGAAACTCACCTTAACATGCCAGTGCGAATGTACCCTAAAAACACTACAATACACTACACTAACCCAAAATGAAGGGTAAAACACTACATATACACCCCCTTACACTGTCCCCCCCCAATAAAAATGAAAAATGAATTGTACGGCAGTGTTTCCAAAACAGAGCCTCCAGCTGTGGCAAAACAACAACTCCCAGCATTTATGGACAGCCACTGACTGTCCAGACATGTTGGGAGTTTAGCAATAGCTGGAGGCACCCTGTTTGGGAATCACTGGCGTAGAATACCCCTATGTCCATCCCCATGCAATCCCTAATTTAGTCCTCAAATGCGCATGGCGCTCTCTCATTTTGGAGCCCTATCGTATTTCAAGGAAACAGTTTCGGGCCACATATGGGGTATTTCCGTACTCAGGAGAAATTGCACTACAAATTTTGGGGGGCCTTTTCTCCTTTTACTCCTGTTAGTGAAAAAAAAATGTTTACACTAACATGCTGGTGTTGCCCCATACGTTTTATTTTCACAAGCAGTAGAAAGAAAAAAAAGACCCCCAAAATTTGTAACACAATTTCTCCTGAGTACGGAAATACCCCATATGTGGGTGTAAAATGCTCTGCGGACGCACAACAAGGCTCAGGAGTGAAAGCGCACCATGTACATTTAAGGCCTAAATTGATGATTTGCACAGGGGTGGCTGATTTTACAGCGGTTCTGACATAAACGCAAAAAAATAAATACCCACATGTGACCCCATTTTGGAAACTACACCCCTCATGTAACGTGACAAGGGGTATAGTGAGCCTTGACACCTTACAGGTGTTTGACAAATTTTCAGTCAAATTGGATGGGAAAATGAAAAAAAAAAATTTTTCACTAAAATGCTGGTGTTACCCTAAATTTTTCATGTTCACAAGGGACAATAGGAAAAAAACAAAACAAAATGTATAACCCCATTTCTTCTGAGTAAAAAAATACCCCATATGTGGATGTAAAGTGCTCTGCGAGAGAACTACAATGCTCAGAAGAGAAGGAGCGCCATTGGGATTTTGAAGAGAAAATGTGTCCGAAATTGAAGGCCACGTGTGTTTACAAAGAACCCATAGTGCCCGAACGATGGACCCCCCCACATGGGACCCCATTTTGGAAACTACACCCCTCATGTAATGTATTTACACCCCACAGGTGTCTGACAGATTTTTGGAACAGTGGTCCGTGAAAATGAAAAATTTAATTTTTCATTTGCACAGCCCACTGTTCCAAAGATCTGTCAAACGCCAATGGGTTGTAAATATTCATTGCACACCTTATTAAATTCTGTGAGGGGTGTAGTTTCCAAAATGGGGTCACATGTGGGGGGGTCCACTGTTCTGGCACCACGGGGGGCTTTGTCAAGGCACATGGCCCCTGACTACCATTCCAAATGGTGCTCCTTCTCTTCTGAGCATTGTAGTTCGCCCATAGAGCATTTTATGTCCTAACATGGGGTATTTCCATACTCAGAAGAGATAGGGTTACAAATTTTGGAGGGCATTTTCTCCGATTACCCTTTGTAAATATTGTAAATTTTGGGGGGAAAACTGCACTTTAGTGAAAAAAAATTTTTTTTTCATTAACACATCCGATTTTAACGAAAAGTCGTCAAACCCCTGTGGGGTGTTAAGGCTAACTGAAACCCTTGATACATGCCTTGAGGTGTGTAGTTTCCAAAATGTTATGCCATGCGGGGTTTTCTGCTGTTCTGGCACCATAGGGGCTTTCTAAATGTGACATGCCCCCCAAACACCATTTCAGCAAAATTCACTTTCCAAAATCCCATTGTCGCTCCTTCCCTTCTGAGCCCTCTACTGCGCCCGCCGAACACTTGACATACACATATGAGGTATTTCCTTACTCAAGAGAAATTGGGTTACAAATTTTGGGGGGCTTTTTCTCCTATTACCACTTGTAAAAATTCAAAAAAGGGCTCTACAAGAACATGCGAGTGTAAAAAATGAAGATTTTTAATTTTCTCCTTCATTTTGCTGCTATTCCTATGAAACACCTAAAGGGTTAACACACTTACTGAATGTCATTTTGGATACTTTGAGGGGTGCAGTTTTTATAATTGGGTCTTTTATGGGGTAATTCTAATATGAAGGCCCTTTAAATCCATTTCAAAACTGAACTGGTCCCTGAAAAATTCAGATTTTTTTAAAAATTTTGTGAAAAATTGGAAAATTGCTGTTGAACTTTGAAGCCCTCTGATGTCTTCCAAAAGTAAAAACATGTCAACTTTATGATGCAAATATAAAGTAGACATATTGTATTTGTGAATCAATATATAATTTACTTGTAATGTCTATTTTCCTTACAAGCAGAGAGCTTCAAAGTAAAAAAAAAATGCAAAATTTTCTAATTTTTCATAAATTTTTTTTAATTTTTCACCAAGAAATGATGCAAGTATCGACGAAAATTTACCGCTACCATAAAGTAGAATATGTCACGAAAAACAATCTCGGAATCAAATTTATAAGTAAAAGCATCCCAGAGTTATTAATGCTTAAAGTGACAGTGGTCAGATTTGCAAAAAATGCTCCCGTCCTTAGGGTCATAATGGGCTCCATCCTCAAGGGGTTAATGGTTACAGGGGCTCAAATGATGTGATTGGTTCCCTTTAAATGTAGTAAACCAGGGGGCGGAGCCTGACCGCTGACTGGAATGGCCGCGTGAGACTGTCCTCTCCGGCCTTGCACCTCTGAAGCACCGTTTAATACCTCGTTACTACATCGGTGATGGTGAAGATAGGTCGCTCATTCCCTAGTGACCCTGCTGAAATGCCGAAATCCCCAAAAAATCCGGCGGACGTGGCAACTTTCTTCAAAAAGCGATCGGAACGCTCCCCGGCCAGGGCACTAAAGATGGCCCCTGAACCTGCGCCCCACAATGACTCGGAGGATGAGGGAGGCCAGGAGAGCGACTCCGAAGGGAGCAGCATGACTACGCTCACACCAGCCTTCTTCAAAGCGTTTATGAGGAAGGCTCTATCTCAAGCCCTCAAGCCGGTACGGGCTGACCTGGCCGAGATCAAATCAGAAGTCCAGGCTAAAGGCTTCCGCACAGAGGCCCTTGAAACAGCCTGCCACGACTTGACGGTCCACTCGGCAGCGATGGCGTCGAGGACTGAAGTACTAGAAGCCCACATTAATAGTGCCCTCATGTTGATCGAGGACCAGGAAAATAGGAGCCGGCGTAAGAATATACGCCTCAAGGGGTTACCGGAGTCCTGGTCAGCAGAAGCTCTCCCCAAGATAGCAGGAGAAATCTTCGAGGGTCTCCTAGGGAAGGACAGAGCTACAAAGATTGTGGTGGAGCGTATCCACAGGGCGCTGAGACCCAAGCCCAAGCCGTCTGAACCGCCGAGAGATGTCATCTGCGGCCTCCTATCCTTTGTGGACACTGCAGCTATTCTACAGGCGGTGAGGGAAAAGGGCCCCATAACCTACGGAGATGCAGAACTTGCGTTCTATCAGGATATTGCTCCGACGACTCTAATGAAACGGCGCCTGATGCGGCCTCTACTGGAAAAGCTTAGGGACAAAGGTCTACCTTATGCTTGGCTGTTCCCCTTTGGCCTCTCGGTGCTAAAGGGAGGCAAACGGATTATCATCAAGACGCCGGACGACCTGTCTGCTGCATGGACCACCCTGGGAATCTCCCCGGTGGAGGTCCCTTCATGGCTGCCTCTCTCTGAAAGTGCTCCGTTACCGCAACTACCACGACTGGAGGACTGGAAGCAGGTTACGAGACACAAGATTCCCAAGATGAAGAAGACCCCAGTCAAAGAAGTGCCTTCTGACCGTTGAAAGATAAGTACTATGCTGAACACCTACCGCACTGTATGATGTCAGGGGACCGGGATCTGTCACCCTGAGACGGGAACCTGCAATCCGCTGCAACCCTCCCCTATCCTAGAGAACTGTCCCCCTCCCCCCCCCCCCCGCCTTTTTTCTTTTTTGTCCTCGGCTCACCTGCACCTATAACCCATGGTCCGGTGTGCGGGCGAGGTACATATGGAAAGAGGTCATGTATGGTGTGTGGCTTGACACCTTGCCTGCTTGACCCGACAGTTAACATCTCTTAATGGGGCCTCTACTGCTCTGGACCTCCCCCCCCTCCCCCCCCATGTCGCCAACATCGTGGAAAATTGGGAGTCCGGGATCTCTCCTCCAGGGTTAATGTTCTCTCCTGCGGACTAGTTTACGCTTAACTGATTTGTGAGACACTCTCCGCTCCCTGTCGGTACCGACAGTTCCAATTGAAGGGACGATGGGTTATGTTCTGCCCTGCGTATCACCTGGACTTTACAAGAAGAGGTCTTTATTCTGATGTAGCTGCAGGAAGAATACTAGACTCGGGATCTACTCTGGGACGCCTACCACCCCCCCCCCCTCCCCACCAGGCATACCCTCTACAGCTGTTGATGGACACCCCCTCCACCCACTCCCCTTTTTTTGTTTGTTCCCCATCTTAGCCTGACAAATGCCCCCACCCCCCCCACCCTTTGTATCATTGGCTCGCGGATGTAGCCTAGCTCCATAGCCCCCGATCCCCCCACGCTGTGGCAGAGTGCAGAGGGCTCCTCCTATCAGTAGATTGCATTTTATTAATACTATGCTGTGCTCTGTCTTTACTGTGTTTTTTTTATTTTTTATTTTTTATTGTGCATATGATTGTCGGGCGGTGATTAACTGTTGTGTGCTGTCTGTCACGCCTATTCTCGCTTTTCTATCCTGACTGGTCCCCCCCCCGGCCCGCCTACTCTTTACAATCTTTTAACCATTTAATTCTACTATCCCTTCTACGGTAGTCACATCCTTTCCTCCCCTCCACCTACCTGCCTCTTGCTCAACGACCTCCCACTTTCCCTACACCTCTTATGCATGTTAATGCTATCTCTAGTCCATTTCATCCCTCCCCCTCCCCCTTTTCTCCTCCTTCCCCCCTCCCTTATCCCTCACCGAGGCTACTGCCCCCTCCCTCATTCCCTCCCCTCTCCCTCTTCCTCCCCCCCCCCCGTTATTTTATTTTTTTCCCCACCCACACCTCCCCTACCTCTCCCCCTCTCACCTTTCTACACTCTCATAGTGACTTTCTCCTTCTCTCCTCCTCTCGGCCCTTACCTCCGTTTCTCTGCTATTTCTTTGATGCGGTAGGGGTACCCCCCGAACGCGCCAGATATCGCCTTCCTGAGCAATATTCTACAGGAAGTTTGTTCATGCTGAGTGCTGTTCAGATCTATTCATGTTGAGGACTTTACAGTATATGCTTATGCGGCGTTCTGGTTGTAGCTTGGGTCAGCGGACCTACTGTTAATGTTATACTGCTGTCTTGTTGTAGATATCATTGCATACTGTGCATAGGAGCCACCTATGTTATATACCTTGTAGTTCACCATCACTGTTTCATTGCCGGTGTGGACGAGTTGCTCCACAGGTTGGGAAGTCTACTACTCCCCCCCCCGCAGATTAGCACAGCGAACCTGCAGTGACCATCCACACACACATCACCACTGCTTCACATGGAGAGGATTCTGCGCTTGCCGCCGACCTCTCACCCCCTCCCTTTTTTTTCTTTTTTCTTGTTTTTACTTGCGTTTGGCAACAACCCATCCCCCTTCGTTCACCCCCTGCGGCCACCAACCACCGATCTCTTTTACCGGTGTCCGTGCCCACTCCCTGCCTACCCCCCCTTTTCTGTCTCTTCCCCTACATACTCCTACTTACATACTTTTCCGTTCACTTACTCTCTTAGCCTACTTTACTCTTTTCTTCCTACTCATTCCTTACCTCTTAATCTACTTTTCCTTACCTGAAGAGCCTGATCTCAGCCTGAGCCTTTTGAGCAATGTCCTCACTCACGTGTGTGTCTTTCAATGTCAGGGGTATGCTGACGCCGAATAAGCGGCACCATGTACTTGCAGTAGTTAAAAAGCTTAAACCGTCACTTTTGTTTCTACAGGAAACTCATTTTAAAAAAGGAAAAATCCCAAAATTACCCACTAAACAGTTCACCCAGTGGTATCACTCTTGCCACGAGACCTCTGCATCGAAGGGCGTGTCCATCGCCATCCACAAATCGGTCAAAATTAGAGTGCTCAGTGAGCACTCTGATGCCAAGGGTAGAGTTCTCTTTCTGCGCGTGCTAATACACAACTCGAAATTCACTTTAGCAAATATATACGCTCCCAATCATGCACAGGTCGCGTGGCTCCTGAGAGTATTGAATGATCTGACACTGTTTGCAGATGGCCCGATTATACTGGGAGGTGATTTTAATGTGACCCTAAACCCTGCTCTGGACTCCACTACCTCTAGATCCTCGATCTCCCACAGAGCCCTGGCATGTCTCCGTACCAAACTGTCTGACCTTTCTCTTTTAGATACATGGCGGACGAGGAATCCCACGGTCAGAGACTACTCGCACTACACGGCTGCCCGCAACTCATACCAAAGATTGGATTATCTCTTCATTCACTCCTCCCGGATTTCCTCCCTCACGGCTGCAGGTATTGATGTTCTGTCTCTTTCTGACCATGCTCCCGTCTTCTTCACTCTCTCCCTCTCCACTCCAACTACTTGTACTGCCAGGTGGAGACTAAATGAACATATATTAGAAAACCCCCAAGCCAAGGAAGATATACAATCCCACATCAATTCTTATTTTGATTCTAACATCAACTCCGGCCCGTCGTTTCCTGTAATTTGGGAGGCACATAAAGCATACGTGAGGGGCATTCTCATTTCCTGGGGCATGAAACTGAAAAGGTCTTACCAGGCTGAGATTGACTCACTCCTGTCCCGCATAGTTGCCCTCGAGAAATCCCATAAAACATTTAGAACTGATGTCACTCAAAAGGAACTTGAATCGGTCAGGAAACAACTAGTTGACCATCTCAACTACAAGTCTGCTAAAGCTTACATGAATTATAGACACAAGCTTTATGCCCATGGCGACAAGGGAGGGAAACGCATGTCTTCGTTACTGAAAAAAGCAAAAGCTAAGCAACAAATCCATGAGATTAAGCGCTCTGATGGCTCATTATGCACAACTACCAATGATATAGCTTTAGCCTTCCAGAAATTTTATTCCAATCTTTACAATTTATCCGACTCCTCCAATCCGATTTCGGGAAAGGAAAGGGAACATATGACGCGGAAGTTTCTAGATGACATTTCATTGCCCGGCTTAGACGATTCTATGGCCAACGACCTTCTGGTCCCGATCTCGGAGGAGGAGGTGAGGAGGGTTCTCTCTTCCTTTCCCCCAGGTAAGAGTCCGGGCCCAGATGGCCTGCCGCTCTCGTACTACAAACAATTCCAGGTTTCCCTCCTGCCCCATCTCACAACCTGGTGTTCGTCCCTATTCACGGGCTCTTCTCTTCCACCACAGGCACTTGAAGCTCACATTACACTCATTGCGAAAGATGGAAAAGACACTAGTGAATGTGGTAGCTATCGCCCGATCTCACTTCTAAACTTAGACCTTAAACTTTGGGCCAAACTCTTATCTCTCCGACTCAAGAAATTCTTGCCCCACCTTATTGGAGAGGAGCAGGTGGGTTTTGTACCGGGTAGAGAGGGTCACACTAACACGACAAAACTACTCACAGCCATTTCTCAGGCCCATTCCAGCGGAGCCCCCCTTGTCCTTCTTGGCATTGATGCCGAGAAGGCATTTGACAGAGTTGACTGGCAATATTTAGTGGCAACTCTGCACAAGCTACGGATCCCTCTCCCATTCATATCTGCTATCATGACACTGTACTCATCCCCTTCTGCTTCCCTCCTGGTAAACGAGTCCATATCTCCCTCTTTTAGGATAACGAATGGTACCAGACAAGGCTGCCCCCTTTCCCCCACATTGTTCATTTTAGTGATGGAGACCCTTCTCCAGAAGGTGCGACAGTCGCCCTCCATATTGGGACACCGGACGCCGCGAGGCGACCTGAAAGTCTTAGCCTTTGCTGATGACTTACTGTTCCTCCTATCGAACCCTTTAGAGGGTCTTTCCCAGTTGGTGCAGTTGTTCTCCGAGTTTGGTGCTATATCAAATTTTAGGGTCAATGTGTCGAAATCAGAGTTGCTTAACATTTCCCTCCCCACCCACGCCTCTGCCATGCTTAGAGATAACTCTAATTTTAAGTGGGCCACATCTCATCTCAAATATTTGGGAGTGCATATTACCCCCAGGCTGGACAACCTGTACAAAGCGAACTTTGACCCGCTTCTTGAAGAGATTAAATCTATCCTGAAGGAGTATGACATAGCACTGATCTCGTGGCTGGGCAGAAGGAACGTACTACAATGCTACATAATTCCCAAGATTACGCATAAATTCCTGATGTTGCCGATCACCCTACCGGGCAAATTCTTTACTTCCATTAGATCGCTTTTCTCCAAATACCTATGGAAACAAAAACGCCCCAGACTATCACATTCTTTGCTCGTTCGCCGATTCTCGGAGGGAGGCATCGGTCTGCCGGACGTCCGTCGACTGTATGAGGAGATTCAACTTAAACGATGGACGCGTCTAGCACGACCGATGTATGGCCCGATGGAGGTACAGTGGGCACATGAGGCATACGAGGGTGACCTACTTGGGGCTCTGTGGATGCCGACTGTGAGAGGCAGGCGACATACCGATCCCAATGACCGACTTTTATATGGTGGCATTCTCTCCTCCTGGCAGCATTTCTCCCCTTCTCTTTCCCCTTCTATCTCCCCCCTTCTCCCTTCACATCTTATACCTGCAGCCGTTGACATGTCTGTACCCACCTATGCTCCCATGTGGAACAAATTAGCCAGATTGCCAATTTCACAGTTTTTCTCTGATGGTGGGATCCCGTCCGACGATGCTCTACAAAGTTTGATGCCTGAGGTAGGTGCCTCCTTCTTACACCTAGATCATGTCAAATCATGCTGTAGGACTTTTAGCAGCAAGTTTCTACCATTGAGGGGCCTGACGGTTTTTGAGAACTCCTTGGTTACCTCCAATGGTGAGCCGTGGAAGCTTTCAAAACTCCGTTTTGCATATAGAATGGCGCAGCCGAAATGGAAACCTCATTACATTGCCTCATGGGAGAGAGAACTGGGACGTTCTTTTACAGAACTAGAAATAGACCGTATTCTCGCGGCCTCACATGGTCAGTCCAGGTGTATTAGAATTCAAGAAACACATTTTAAAATACTGTCACGCTGGTATAAAGTCCCTGAATTCCTATACGCGCATGGCCTCTACCCCTCTGATAAGTGCTGGAGATGCTTGGTTCAGCGAGGTACGCACGCCCACATTTGGTGGTTCTTTCCCTCCGTCATGCCTTTCTGGCAGGAGGTGGAGTCAACAATTAACTCAATAGTGGAATCTCCTGTTCAACTTAATCCTGAGTCCGTCCTGCTGGGCTGCCCCTCCATCTCCTATGTCCCCACATCAGATATACTGGTCTCTCATATGGTGGCGGCAGCGAAATCCCTAATCCCTTTAAATTGGCTGAACACAACGCCCCCGGCCAAAAGTGATTGGCTCGCTAAGATTTCTCAGATCAATAGATTTGAGGAATTGTACAGTAGATTAAATAGAACACACGATACCTATTGCAAGATATGGAAACCGTGGCTAGATTCACCCTATGCTTTGACGACATGATTTTGGTCGACTACCATCTACCTGACTGCTCAGAGGCTCAGACTCCTTACCTGCCCCATGTTCTCTACCCTCTTCACTAACCCTCGTCTCCTCCTCTGCTGCTTTTTCTTGCCTTTGTTCCTTTTTCTTACCTTCCGCTACTCTCTTTGTTCTCTCTTTCTACTCCCCCCCCCCCTAGGTATCCCACATGTTTCCTTTACCACCCGCCTTCTTATACACATCCTTATCTTGACCCACCACCTCCCCTACCCTCCCTCTCCCACTTGATTCCATCAACCCTCCCCAATTCCATGCTCTCCCAAGCACCCGACTGGTTTGGAGCTAATCGCAAGTTTATAGTTACCTCATGTGCTGCTGCTGACATTTAGTGTGCGCTCCATTCAAGCCTAACCGCCTTAAAATAACACTGCTGTGCAACATGTTGATAATTTAGTTCTGAAGCTCACTGTATCCACTGAAAAAATGGAAAACAAGAGCATTGTTGTTTTACCACCTGCGAGTGGGGTGTTTGTGTTACCAATGTTCTTTTCCTCGTGCTCAATAAAGACATAGTTGATAAAAAAAAAATGTAGGAAACCAAGCAACCAAGGGACCAAGGAAGGATTGCCATGGGTTTAAGAAAATTTCAGTAGCAAATCTATGTATAAACTTCCACTTTTAGGGTATGTTCACATGTGTCTACTTTCTGTGAGCAGGAATGTGCATCAAAAATCTGCAGCAGATCTGCAGCAAAAATATGCACGTGGGAACTGACCCTAACTGTAAATAATAAAAGCAGGAAAAAAATTCTTACTTTTGTGTCAGCAGTGTGCGCTATGTTTTTCTTATTTTTTTATCAAATTCTGCCAACTTACTCTGTTTATTTCCTCCAGAAATTCCCTTATAATTTTAGGCAGCACCTGGACTTGCCACTGCCTAGATGTGTCCTACAATTAAGGATCACATGCAATTGCCACAGCCAGTAGTGCAGATAACTCTGTCCTTCTGACCATAAACTAAGTTAAAGTTTTACAAAACAAAAAGGAATAAGATACAATTTACTTCCTCATATATTTTTGATCAAAATGTAAAAATGAGGACAATAAATATATAATTTAAAATTAACTTGAGTTTTCTCCTTCATGAATAAACACATAAATAGATATATTAGAATTAAAAAATAACATAAGTTTGTCTAGGTTACTTCTTTACTACGTTTTTTTGTTTTTTGTTGCTTTAATCAAATCATCAGGGGAGGTGATGAATGAGGAGAGTCAAATATGTGGTTGAAAGCATTTCTACCTGCCATGTTCATTTCTTTTATTTCTTTAACTAAAAGAAATGTGTTTTCAAAGGGAATCAACTGAACATGTAGAATTATAAACAGAAAGGGCAAGTTAAAAGTAGAACATATGAGTTTTTTAGGGATTAACTTTACCTTAAAAAAACAAAACAAATAAAACTGATGTGATATTTAGCTGATGTGGAATTAAAGATGCCATATTTAACATTTTAGCAAATATTTTAATTTATCCAACTGGTATTGTTCTCTCTTTTTCTCATCCAGTCTTTTGCTTTTTTGTTTGCTAGTTGCCTAGGTTTCTGATCACTCCTTCACTGTAGGATCAGTGGCTTTGCAGGAATTGTCACTCCCTAACTGCAGCATAAGGCCAGGTGTCCGGAATTGCAGGTGAGCACATCAGTTAGCGCCTTTGACCCCTGTTAAAGGGGTACTCCGCCCCTGGCATCTTATTCCCTATCCAAAGGATAGGGGATAAGATGTTAGATCGCCGCGGTCCCCCTGCTGGGGACCCCGGGGATCGCCGCTGCGGCACCCCGCCATCATTACTGCACAGATCGAGTTCGCTCTGTGCGTAATGTCGGGCGATACAGGGGCCGGAGCAGCGTGACATCATGGCTCCTCCCCTCATGACATCACGGCCCATCCCCTTAATGCAAGTCTATGGCAGGGGACGTGACAACTGCCACGCCCCCTTCCATAGACTTGTATTGACGGGGGCGGGCTGTGATGTCACAAGGGGCGGAGCCGTGACGTAACGATGCTCCGGCCCCTGTATTGCCCGTCATTACGAGTGATCTCGCTCTGCGCAGTAATGATAGCAGGGTGCTGCAGCAGCGATCCCCGGGGTCCCCAGCAGCGGGACCCCGGCGATCTGACATCTTATCCCCTATCCTTTGGATAGCGGATAAGATGTCTAGGGGCGGAGTACCCCTTTAAGTGCAAGAATCATGCACTTGCTCAGGTAACACTGTTTTCTTAAAGCATAAATACAAAGATACCTGTGTGCACTTTATAAGGGCTGGTTCACATCACGTTTTCTCCCATACGGGAGCGCATACGGCAGGGGAGAGCTAAAACCTTGCTCTCCCGTATGCCTTTCTATGCGTATGTAATTCATTTCAATGAGCCGGCCGGAGTGAAACGTTTGGTCCAGTCGGCTAATTTTTGCACCATATGCGCTTTTTCCCCGGACCTAAAACTGTGGTCAACCACGGATTTAGGTCCGGTTGTAAAAGCGCATAAGGCGCAAAAATGAGTCGACCGGACCAAACGTTTCACTCCGGCTGGCTCATTGAAATGAATTACATACGGGAGCGCATAGAAAGGCATACGGGAGCGCAAGGTTTTAGCCCTCCCCTGCCGTATGCGCTCCCGTATGGGAGAAAATGTTATGTGAACCCAGCCTTACAAGGACATTGTTCAATCAAGGCAACAAATAGGTGAACTATGTGCTGCAGCCATATCATTTGTATGTTGTGGTTGTTGTTGTTGTTGTTTTTTTCTTTTTGACAGTATATCTTCTTCTACAGTATTGTGTATATTTCCTATATATATACACATCATGGGGCAGATTTTTGAAGCAGAATTACTCTTGGAGTCTCTCAGTTGTCCATAACAACTAATGACAGTGCAACTTGCATTTTTCAACAGCACAAAATGAAATAAAAGCTGTACTGTTATTAATAAAGTATAGCTCAAGCCAGCAAAAATATATATTATTTATATATATATATTTTATGATGCCTGACTGTGAGCAATATCATTGCATATATATAAATCCTCAAATAAATGCAGCACTACTTATGTGTTCAGCACCTCAGACTTGATCATAGTCCATTTAGATATCCACAGCAATGGCGCAGCACTCTGAAGTAAATCAATGTGAAGTTATTCTCTCATGTCAGAAAAACAAGTAGCTGAAGTAGTTGAATATATATATTTATTTGTACTCGGGGCTACACACCCGTGCTCATGGCTGCAAATGTTGCATACAAACCTATATATAAAAACATTAACTTACTCAAATGCGCATGGCACTCTCTCACTTCAGAGCCCTGTCGTATTTCAAGGAAACAGTTTAGGGCCACATATGGGGTATTTCCGTACTTGAGAGCAATTGCGTTACAAATTTTGGGGGGCTTTTTCTCCTTTTACCCCTTATGAAAAGGAAAAGTTGGGGTCTACACCAGCCTGTTAGTGTAAAAAAAGAAAATATTTTACACTAACATGCTTGTGTTGCCCCATACTTTTTATTTTCACAAGTACGGAACTACCCCATATGTGGGCATAAAATGCTCTGTGGATGCACAACAAGGCTCAGGAGGGAGAGCGCCATGTATATTTGAGGCCTAAATTATTGATTTGCACAGGGTGGCTGATATTACATGGTTCTGACATAAACGCAAATATATAAATACCCACGTGTGACCCCATTAGCGCCGGAGTACCTCTTTAAGCCTCACTGTACCCTTTGTTACGTTACTTGAGGGGTGTAGTTTCCAAAATATGATGCCATGTGTTTTTTGTTTTTTTTTAGCTGTTTTTCATGCACCATAGGGGCTTCCTAAATGCGACATGCCCCCCAAAAACCAGTTCAGCAAAATTTGCTTTCCAAAAGCCTAATGTGACTCCTTATCTTCTGAGCATTGTAGTTTGCCCGCAGAGCAATGTGTTTCCACACATGGGGGATTTCCATACTCAGAAGAGATGGGGTTACAAATTTTGGGGGGCATTTTCTCCCATTACCCTTTGTAAAAATTGTAAATTTGGGGAAAAAAAAAAACACTTTAGTGAAAAAATTTATTTTCATTTACACATCCGACTTTAACAAAAAGTCATCAAACACCTGTGGGGTGTTAAAGCTCACTGGACACCTTGTTACGTGCCTTGAGGGGTGTAATTTCCAAAATAGTATGCCATGTGGTTTTACTTTTTTTGCTGTTCTTTCACCATAGGGGCTTCCTAAATGTGACATGCCCTCCAAAAACTATTTCCGCAAAATTCACTCTCCAAAATCCGTCCCTTCTGAGGCCTCTATTGCGCCCACTGAACACTTTACATCCACATATGAGGTATTTTCTTACTCAAGAAAAAATTTTCTGCTATTATCCCTTGCAAAAATTCAATTCAATTCAATTTGTTGCTATTCATGTGAAACACCTAAAGGGTTAACAAACTTTCTGAATGTCATTTTGAATACTTTGAGGGGTGCAGTTTCTATAATGGGGTCATTTATGGGGCATTTCTAATATGAAGGCCCTTCAAATCCCCTTCAAAACTGGACCAGTTCCTGAAAAATTCAGATTTTGAAAATTTTGTGAAAAATTTTAAAATTGCTGCTAAACTTTGAAGCCCTCTGATGTGTTTCAAAAGTAAAAACATGTCAACTTTATAATGCCAACATGAAGTAGACATACTGTATATGTGAATCAATATAAATGTTTTTTGGAAAGTCTATTTTCCTTACAAGTAGAGAGCTTCACAGTTAGAAAAATGCTAAATGTTCAAATTTTTCATGAAATTTGGGAATTTTTCTCCAAGAAATGATGCAAGTATCGACAAAAATTTACCACTTTGTTAAAGTACAAAATGTAACGAAAAAACTCTCTTCCAATCAAATTCATAAGTAAAACCATCCCAGAGTTTTTAATGCTTAAAGTGAGAGCGGTCAGATGAGCAAAAAATTCTCTGGTCCTTAACCTGTTAAGGACCAAGGGCATATCTGTATGACCTGGGTCCTTTTCCTTTCTATAACGTGGGGCCACAGCGTGGCCCCGCATCATAGCGGGTCGGGCCTCTAACAACGACCGGGGCCCATGGCTAATAGCGCGCAGCACTGATCTCATTCAACAAAATCAAACCGATATAAGAAGGGTATCATTTTAATTCTATGGACCTACAGAATAAAGATAAGGTGTCAATTTTACAGAAAAATGTACTGCATAGAAACTGAAGCCCCAAAATTTACAAAATGGCATTTTTCTTCAATTTTGTAGCACAATTATTATTTTTTTCTGTTTCATTGTAAATTTTTGGTAAAATGACTGATGTCATTACAA
The DNA here is from genome assembly GCF_029499605.1 of Hyla sarda. Classification (NCBI taxonomy): domain Eukaryota; kingdom Metazoa; phylum Chordata; class Amphibia; order Anura; family Hylidae; genus Hyla; species Hyla sarda. The sequence continues at coordinate 192,213,909 of NC_079189.1, forward strand.
AGTAGAATTGGTGGCGCAAAAAATAAGCCATAATATGGATTTTTAGGTGCAAAATTGATTTTTAAAGGTAAGGAGTAAAAAATGTAAGTGCAAAAACGGAAAAACCCCTGGTCCTTAAGGGGTTAAGGTTAAAATGGGCTTGGTCCTTAAGGGGTTAATCAACTGGTGCCAGAAAGTTAAACATATTTGTAAAGTGCAACAACCAAAGAAAAATTTAAGTGCACTCACCGCAGAGCCTTGACTGTCGTGTCTGGATGTCCAGTATCGGGTAGCCGGGTCATGGAATAGGTGCTGGTATCTTGTGTCGCTCGGAGGCTACACTGGCAGTTTCGCACGTGGAGGCCGGAAGAAGCATGCACTTACGTGCAAAACCGCCGGCGTAGCCTCCGAGCGCCACACGATACCAGCGCCTATGCCGTGACCCGGCTACACGTTACCGGACATCCAGACACGACAGTCTCAGCTCTGTGATGAGTGCATTTACGTTTTTCTTTGGTTGTTGTATTTGATGTTTCATATCTGTGTACGTGCACACCACAGGAGACTTCTATCGGAGGTCGACGAGGACATTGCTATACGCATCATTAGGTTATATAGTTCTCTATGTGTGCTCTCCCTACATTTTTATCTTGGCATTTGGCATATTTGTAAAGTACTTCTTTTTAAAAATATTAACCCTTCCAGTACTTATCAGCTGCTGTATACTACAGAGAAAGTTCTTTTCTTTTTGAATTTCCTTTCTGTCTGACCACAGTGCTCTCTGCTGACACCTCTGTCCATTTTAGTAACTGTCCAGAGTAAGAGCAAATCCCCATAGCAAACATATCCTGCTCTGAACAGTTCATATAATGGACAGAGGTGTCAGCAGAGAGCACTGTTTTCTTAAAAAAAAATTGAAAATGAAAAGAATTTCCTCTGTAGTATACAGCAGCTGATAAGTACTGGAAGGAATAAGATTTTTTAATAGAAGTAATACACATACACACAAACCTCAATATGCTAGCAAGATGTGTATCGGCACCACTTTAACTGCAGTGAGATCCCGGCAAGGAATCAGTCTGTGCGCTCAGCACACCTGGACAATTAAACCCCTTGAAAGGCTTCAACTTCAGTAGTGCTCACTCCACAAAGTATAAGAACAAAGCAATCATTCGGAACGAAGAGGAAGAAAAGGGAGCACATACCAGAGATGTTGAAATGCAGTATTCGGCTTTATTTCTTCTTGCTGGGGTGAAAACGGTGCAGGATAAAAGGGAGGGTGGACGAGTTCAGGGGGAACTACTGGCAATGGTCCGTGTCACGCTGGTCTGCGCTTCATCAGGCCCCTGAACTCATCCACCCTCTTTTCTATCCTGCACCGTTCTGACCCCAGCAAGATGAAATAAAGCTGAATACTGCATTTCAACATCTCTGGTATGTGCTCCCTTTTCTTCATCTTCGTTCCGAATAATACACAAATCTGTTTAACTTTCTGGCACCAGTTGATTAAAAAAAATAAAAATGTTTTCCAGTGGAGTACCCCTTTAAGTGTAAATAGAAGTGAATGCACCACATAATATAATTATGTCTTCTCCTTTTATTCCGGGTTCACACAACATAAAATGTGCTTCTTATGCACACTTTTTCAGTCATAATCATGATAAAGGGTCATTTACAATAGTTGCCTCCTGAAAGTGCGTCTAAAATTAAAAACATTGTCGAAGTGTCAGGGAGGCTAGTCCAAGTGTCAGGGAGGCTAGTCCTGAACTGGCACACCCCAACAAGTTTGCCCGCTTGGCAGATGAGGGGGATGCCATTACAGAGCTAGCAGAACTGCAGCAGGATACCGCCTCTGACCGCCAGGGGGGTGTCTGCTCCAGTAAGGAGGGAGGGAGGAGTACAGGGCAGGCCAGACAGGTACTAGTGGTGGGGGACTCAATTATTAGGGGGACAGACAGGGCAATCTGTCACAAAGACCGGGATCGCCGAACAGTGTGTTGTCTGCCTGGCGCACGAGTTCGGCACATCGCGGATCGGGTTGACAGGTTGCTGGGCGGGGCTGGAGAGGACCCAGCAGTCATGGTACATATTGGCACCAATGACAAAGTAAGAGGTAGGTGGAGTGTCCTTAAAAATGATTTCAGGGACTTAGGCCGCAAGCTTAAGGCAAGGACCTCCAAGGTAGTATTTTCTGAAATACTACCAGTACCACGAGCCACACCAGAGAGGCAGCGGGAGATCAGGGAGGTAAACAAGTGGCTCAGAAGCTGGTGTAGGAAGGAAGGGTTTGGGTTCATGGAGAACTGGGCTGACTTCGCTGTCGGTTACCGGCTCTACCGTAGGGACGGGCTGCACCTCAATGGGGAGGGTGCAGCTTTGCTTGGGGAGAAGATGGCTAGAAGGGTGGAGGAGTGTTTAAACTAGGGACTTGGGGGGAGGGAACCTACAGCAAAGAGGGGGAAGATAGTGTAGATAGAGAGGTGGGAATTATAAATGTACCTGGGGGTGGACCGGAGGGAGGGGTTAGAATAGTTAATAGGAATAGGCTTCATAGGAAAATAAAACTTACACCCTTGAATCCCATTAACCCCAATAACATAAAGGATGGAAATGTAAAGTGTATGTTCACAAATGCCAGAAGCCTAGCAAATAAAATGGGGGAGCTTGAGGCCTTGATACTGGAGGAACATATTGATATAGTTGGGGTCACTGAGACATGGCTGGACTCCTCGCATGACTGGGCTGTCAATCTGCAGGGGTTTACATTGTTTCGCAAGGATAGAATGAACAGAAAAGGTGGTGGAGTCTGTCTGTATGTAAGAAGTGGTATGAAAGTCAGTGTGAACGATGCCATAGTGTGTGATGATTTTGAGGAGGTGGAATCACTGTGGGTAGAATTACAAAAGGAGGGAAATACTGAAAAAATAATATTTGGGGTAATCTACAGACCCCCTAATATCACTGAAGAGATAGATGTTCGGCTTCATAAACAAATAGAGAGGGCCACCCGGGCAGGTACTGTGGTAATAATGGGAGATTTTAACTATCCAGATATAGATTGGGGTCCGGGGTTGGCTAAAACTACAAAGGGGCGACAATTCCTAAATTTATTGCAGGATAATTTTATGGGCCAGTTTGTGTAGGACCCAACAAGAAGTGATGCCTTGTTGGATCTGATCATTTCCAACAACGCAGAGCTGATTGGTAATGTAACTGTGCGGGAAAACCTTGGTAATAGCGACCACAATATAGTTACTTTTGACTTAAAATGTAGAAAACAAAGACAGGCGGGGAAGGCAAAAACATATAACTTTAAAAAGGCAAACTTCCCTGGGCTGAGGGCTGCACTACAGGACATAGACTGGGGGGAAGTGTTCTCAAATACTGATACAGAAGGTAAATGGGACATCTTTAAATCAACTCTAAATAACTATACAGCTAAATATATACCAAAGGGGAACAAATATAAACGATTAAAATTAAATCCTACATGGCTGACACATGATGTTAAAAGAGCAATAAACAACAAAAAAATTGCCTTCAAAAAATACAAATCTGATGGGTCAGCGATAACATTTAAACAGTACAAAGAGCTTAATAAAATCTGTAAAAATGTAATAAAAACAGCAAAAATTCAAAATGAGAGACAGGTGGCCAAAGAAAGCAAAACTAATCCTAAATATTTTTTTAGATATATAAATGCAAAAAAAAAAAGGACAGAGCATGTAGGACCCCTTAATAATGATAATGGGGAGGTTGTCACAGGCGATCAAGAGAAGGCGGAGCTACTGAATGGGTTCTTTAGTTCTGTATATACTAGGGAAAAAGGAGCTGACATTGGCCAGGTCAGTGCTGGTAACACATCATGTAATGTACTGAACTGGCTTAATGTAGAGATGGTACAAGGTAAGTTAAGTGATATAAATGTAAGCAAATCCCCAGGGCCGGATGGACTACACCCAAGAGTTCTTAGAGAGGTAAGTTCAGTAATATCTGTACCCCTGTTCATGATATTTAGAGATTCTATGGTGTCTGGTATTGTGCCAAGGGACTGGCGCAAGGCGAATGTGGTGCCAATCTTCAAGAAGGGCTCTAGGTCTTCCCCAGGAAACTATAGACCGGTAAGTTTAACGTGCATTGTGGGTAAATTGTTTGAAGGACTTATAAGGGATTACATACAGGAATACATAGGGGATAATTGTATTATAAGTGATAGCCAGCATGGGTTTACTAAGGATAGAAGTTGTCAAACCAATCTAATTTGCTTTTATGAAGAGGTGAGTAGAAGCCTTGACAGAGGAATGGCTGTGGATATAGTGTTTCTGGATTTTGCCAAAGCATTTGATACTGTCCCTCACAGACGTCTGACAGGTAAGTTAAGGTCCTTGGGCTTGGAAACTTTAGTTTGTAACTGGATTGAACACTGGCTCATGGATCGTACCCAGAGAGTGGTGGTCAATGATTCGTACTCTGATTGGTCCCCGGTAATTAGTGGTGTACCCCAAGGTTCAGTACTGGGCCCGCTGTTGTTTAATTTATTTATCAATGATATAGAGGATGGTATTAACAGCTCTGTTTCTATCTTTGCAGATGACACCAAGCTTTGTAGCACGGTACAGTCTATAGAGGATGTGCATAAGTTACAGGATGACTTGGATAGACTAAGTGTCTGGGCATCCACTTGGCAAATGAGGTTCAATGTGGATAAATGTAAAGTTATGCATCTGGGTACTAATAACCTGCATGCATCGTATGTCTTAGGGGGGATTAAACTGGCAGAGTCACTGGTAGAGAAGGATCTGGGTGTACTTGTAGATCACAGACTACAGAATAGCATGCAATGTCAGGCTGCTGCTTCCAAAGCCGGCAGGATATTGTCATGTATAAAAAGAGGCATGGACTCAAGGGACAGGGACATAATACTCCCCCTTTATAAAGCATTGGTACGGCCTCACCTGGAATATGCTGTTCAGTTTTGGGCACCTGTCCATAAAAGGGACACTGCGGAGTTGGAAAGGGTGCAGAGACGCGCGACTAAACTAATATGGGGCATGGAACATCTTAGCTATGAGGAGCGATTAAAGGAGTTACAATTGTTTAGTCTTGAGAAGAGACGTTTAAGGGGGGATATGATAAACGTATATAAGTATATTAATGGCCCATACAAAAAATATGGAGAAAAACTGTTCCAGGTTAAACCCCCCCAAAGGACGAGGGGACACTCCCTCCGTCTGGAGAAGAAAAAGTTTAGTCTCAAGGGGCGACACGCCTTCTTTACCGTGAGGACTGTGAATTTATGGAACGGTCTACCTCAGGAACTGGTCACAGTAGGAACAATTAACAGCTTTAAAACAGGATTAGATACATTTATGGAACAAAATAACATTAATGCTTATGAAGAAATATAAAATCCCATCCCTTCCCCAATATCGCGCCACACCCCTACCCCTTAATTCCCTGGTTGAACTTGATGGACATATGTCTTTTTTCGACCGTACTAACTATGTAACTATGAAGTTTACACTGTGTGAACCTGGCCTTATATAACTTTTCTTCATATCACCCTTATCTCTAAAACAGTTGATAAGCTTCATATTTTAATATTCTTGTTTAGTAGTTGGAAATATAAGACAGTGGGTGTTAGAAGTTCAGACATCCAAGTTTTAAGGTTTTAAAGAAGATGAATTAGCTATGCTGTGCATGTGAACAACATTCAATAATTTATTCCATTAAGACAACAGTAGGGGTGATAATCCTGTTTCTATACTGTGATCTTAATGTGTTTCCTACTTCAACTCCCACAATAAACTAAACCCTGAGGGAAAAGCACTGCAAGTAGGAAATATGATTTTTTTACATTCCTGGTAATGGTAAATTACAAACTTTTGAAATGAACGGATTTACTTTTATCTTCATCCAAGCAACAAGTAAAGAATAATTATTTTTCTTCTACTGGAGTAAAAACAAAAATAATATAAATTGGTTTCTAGCATTTCCAAAAGCTACTCTAAGGTTAAGTTCACACTACGTAAAATTCCCCACGGTATTTTATTTTACTTGCACATTTTTGTCCATTGTAGCAAAAAAAAAATATATATATATATATATATATATATATGTAAATATATAACGACCAAAATCTTACCTGAATACAAAAGTATAAATATTGTAAAAAAAAATTGGATAGACTAAAGTAACATTTTATTACGACCATGCACAGTTTTGATATATAGAGGGGCATTTATTACCTTGGTTTTTGTTCACTTTAGATCAAGAAAAGTTGCGAGGAAAGTGGCATCCATGCGCCAAATTTATCAAATGGTGCACGGACGTTGATGAATGCTGCGTAACTTCTCTAAATAAATATTGCAGAGCAGTGGCGGGTCGTGCGACAATTGTATTAAAAGTCACACGGGCCTTAACCCCTTAAGGACCAAGCCCATTTTGGCCTTAAGGACCAGAGTGTTTTTTGCACAATTGACCACTGTCACTTTAAACATTGATAACTCTGGGATGCTTTTAGTTATCATTCTGATTCCGAGACTGTTTTTTCGTGACATATTCTACTTTAACATAGTAGTAAATTTTTGTGGTAACTTGCAACCTTTCTTGGTGAAAAATCCCAAAATTTGATGAAAAATTTGAAAATTTAGATTTTTTTTTACTTTGAAGCTTTCTGCTTGTAAGGAAAATGTATATTACAAATAAAATATATATATATTAAAATACATATACAATATGTCTACTTTATGTTTGCATCATGAAATTGATGAGTTTTTACTTTTGGAAGACACCAGAGGGCTTCAAAGTTCAGCAGCAATTTTCCAATTTTTCACAAAATTTTTTAACTCGATATTTTTCAAGGACCAGTTCAGTTTTGAAGTGGATTTGAAGGGTCTTCATATTAGAAATACCCCACAAATGACCCCATTATACAAACTACACCCCCCAAAGTATTCAAAATGACATTCAGTCAGTGTTTTAACCCTTTAGGTGTTTCACAGGAATAGCAGCAAAGTGAAGGAGAAAATTCTAAATCTTCATTTTTTACACTCACATGTTCTTGTAGACCCAATTTTTTAATTTTTTCAAGTGATAAAAGGAGAAAATTTTTACTTGTATTTGTAGCCCAATTTCTCTCGAGTAAGCACATACCTCATATGTCTATGTAAAGTGTTCGGCGGGCGCAGTAGAGGGCTCAGAAGGGAAGGAGCGACAAGGGGATTTTGGAGAGAACATTTTTCTGAAATGGTTTTTGGGGGGCATGTCACCTTTAGGAAGCCCCTAGGGTGTCAAAACAGCAAAAAAAAAACACATGGCATACCATTTTGGAAACTAGACCCCTCGGAGAATGTAACATGGGATAAAGTGAGCCTTAATACCCCACAATAAACTAAACCCTGAGGGAAAAGCACTGCAAGTAGGAAATATGATTTTTTACATTCCTGGTAATGGTAAATTACAAACTTTTGAAATGAAAGGATTTACTTTTATCTTCATCCAAGCAACAAGTAAAGAATAATTATTTTTCTTCTACTGGAGTAAAAACAAAAATAATATAAATTGGTTTCTAGCATTTCCAAAAGCTACACTAAGGTTAAGTTCACACTACGTAAAATTCCCCACAGTATTTTATTTTAGTTGCACATTTTTGTCCATTGTAGCAAAAAAAAAAACTTATTTATCGGGGTATACCACGCACCGACCTATAACACGCACCCTCATTTTACCAAGGATATTTGGGTAAAAAAAGTTTTTTACCCAAATATCCATGGTAAAATGAGGGTGCGTGTGTGCGCGTGTATACCCCGATACACCCCCAGGAAAGGCAGGGGGAGAGAGGCCGTCGCTGCCTGCTTCTCTCCCCCTGCCTTTCCTTGGGTCTAGAGCCCTGCTGCCGGCCCTTCTCTCCCCCTGGCTATCGGCGCCGCTGCCCATTCTGTCCCCCTGACTATCGGTGCCGGCGCCCCGTTGCCTGCGCCGATAGCCAGGGGGAGAGAAGCGGCGCCGACAGCCAGGGGGAGAGAAGGGGCAGCGGCACCCATTGCCGGCGCCGCTGCCCCGTTGCCTCCCCCCATCCCCGGTGGCATAATTACCTATTGCCGGGGTCGGGTCCGCGCTGCTGCAGGCCTCCGGCGTGCATCCCCTGCGTCGTTGCTATGCACGGCGCGGCGCAATTTAACATAGTAGTCAATTTTTGTGGTAACTTGCATCCTTTCTTGGTGAAAATCCCAAAATTTGATGAAAAATTTGAAAATGTTGCATTTTTTTTAACTTTGAAGCTTTCTGCTTGTAAGGAAAATGTATATTACGAATAAAAAAAATTGGATTCACATATACAATATGTCTAATTTATGTTTGCATCATAAAATTGATGAGTTTTTACTTTTGGAAGACATCAGAGGGCTTCAAAGTTCAGCAGCCATTTTCCAATTTTTCACAAAATTTTCAAACTCAATATTTTTCAAGGACCAGTTCAGTTTTGAATTGGAATTGAAGGGTCTTCATATTAGAAATACCCCACAAATGACCCCATTATAAAAACTAAAACCCCCCCCCCCCAAAGTATTCAAAATGACATTCAGTCAGTGTTTTAACCCTTTAGGTGTTTTACAGGAATAGCAGCAAAGTGAAGGAGAAAATTCAAAATCTTCATTTTTACACTCACATGTTCTTGTAGACCCAATTTTTGAAAAGTGGTAAAAGGAGAACATTTTTACTTGTATTTGTAGCCCAATTTCTCTCGAGTAAGCACATACCTCATATGTCTATGTAAAGTGTTTGGAGAGAACATTTTTCTGAAATAGTTTTTGGGGGGCATGTCACCTTTAGGAAGCCCCTAGGGTGTCAAAACAGCAAAAAAAAAAAACCATGGCATACCATTTTGGAAACTATACCTCTCGGAGAATGTAACATGGGATAAAGTGAGCCTTAATACCCCACAGGTGTTTCATAACTTTAGCAAATGTGAAAAATAAAAAAAAAATTTGACCTAAAATGCTTTGTTTTCCCAAATATTTAACATTTTTAAAAAGGGTAATAGCAGAAAATACCCCCCCAATATTTGAAGCCCAATTTCTCCCGATTCAGAAAACACCCCATATGGGGGTGAAAAGTGCTCTGCTGGCGAGCTACAGGTCTTGGAAGAGGAGTAGTCACATTTGGCTTTTTGGAAGCAAATTTTGCTCTGGGGGTATGCCGCATTTAGGAAGCCCCTATGGTGCCAGGACAGCAAAAAAAAAAAAAACCATGGCATACTATTTTGGAAACTAGACCCCTCGGGGAACGTAAAAAGGGGTTAAGTGAACCTTTATACCCCACAGATGTTTCACGACTTTTGCATATGTAAAACAACTTTTTTTTTTACCTAAAATGCTTGTTTTCCCAAAAATTTTCCATTTTTAAAAAGGGTAATAGCAGAAAATACCCCCCAAAATTTGCAACACAATTCCTCCCGAATACAGTGATACCCCATATGTGACCCTAAACTGCCTTGAAATACGACAGGGCTCCAAAGTGAGAGTGCCATGCCCATTTGAGGCCTAAATTAGGGATTGCATAGGGGTGGACATAGGGGTATTCTACGCCAGTGATTCCCAAACAGGGTGCCTCCAGCTGTTGTAAAACTCTCAGCATGCCTGGACAGTCAGTGGCTGTCTGGTAATACTGGGAGTAGTTGTTTTGCAACAGCTGGAGGCTCCGTTTTGAAAACAGTGGAGTACCAGACGTTTTTCATTTTTATTGGGGAGGGGGGCTGTGTAGGGGTATGTGTATATGTAGTGTTTTTTACTTTTTATTTTATTTTGTGTAAGTGTAGTGTAGTGTTTTTAGGGTACAGTCGCACGGGCAGGGGTTCACAGTAGCTTCTCGCTGGCAGTTTGAGCTGCGTCAGAAAATTTTTCTGCAGGTCAAACTTGCAGCCGGATACTTACTTTAAACCTCCGCCCATGTGAGTGTACCCTGTACGTTCACATTGGGGGGGGGGGAGGAGGGGGGAACATCCAGCTGTTGCAAAACTACAACTCCCAGCATGCGCTGACAGACTGCACATGCTGAGAGTTTTAGTTTTGCAACAGCTGTAGGCACACTGGTTGTGTATCACTGAGTTTGTGACCTAACTCAGTGTTTCACAACCAGTGTGCCTTCAGCTGTTGCAAAACTACAACTCTCAGCAGTCTCCGACAGCCAACGGGCATGCTGGGAGTTGTAGTTATGGAACCAGCAGATGCACCACTACAACTCCTAGCATGCACTTTAGCTGTTTGTGCAAGGTGGGAGTTGTAGTTATACAACAGCTGAAGGTACACTTTTCCATAGAAAAAATGTGCCTCCAGCTGTTGCAAAACTATAAGTTCCAGCATGCCCATAAGGGAATGCTGGGAGTTGTGGTGGTCTGCCTCCTGCTGTTGCATAACTACAGCTCCCAGCATGCCCTTTTAGCATGCTGGGAGCTGTTGCTAAGCAACAGCAGGAGTCTGTCACTCATCTCCAACTGCTGCAAGCCGCCGCATACATGTCAGTCCCTCGCCGCCGCCGCTCCTGGGGCCCCGATCCCAACATTGACGCTGGGCATCGGATTCCCCAGCTGTCAGGGTCCACGTCTCGCACCCGCTCACGTCCTCCGGAAGAGGGGCGGAGCGGGTTGCGGGAGTGACACCCGCAGCAGGTGCCCTGATTGGCTGACGAATCAGGGCGATCGTGAGGTGGCACCAGTGCCACCTCACCCCTACTGGCCATGGCTGTTGGGGGACGTCAGAGACGGCCCCGAACAGCCTGTAATTCCGGGTCACCGGGTCACTGGAGACCCGATTGACCCGGAATCCGCTGCAGATCGCTGGGCTGAATTGTCCCGCAATCTGCGGCTATCGCCGACATGGGGGGACATAATGACCCCCTGGGCGATATGCTGCGATGCCTTCTGAACGATTTCAGCAGACATCCAGCTCCGGTCCCATCGGCTAGCGGTGGGGACCAGATTTTCCAATGGGCGTATGGATACGCCCTGTGTCCTTAAGGAGTCGGAATGCAGGGCGTATCCATACGCCCTGTGTACTGAAGAGGTTAATACAATTGTTGCATGGAGTGAAATAGGGCAGGGTTGAATTGTCCTGTGATTTCTTCTATATCTGGTCTGGTCTTGCTTAACAGGGTCAATTTTTATATTAAAAATAAATTATTTCACGAAATCTAATCTTTGTGTATTATTTTAAACAAGTTGGGGGATATTTATCAAAGTTGTCTATGTCCCGCATCAATTTAGACCAAACTACAGAGTGTTTGGCTGGTCCATTGTTTGCCTAATTTATCAAATGGCCCACGGCTCTTGATAAATTCTGTGCACAGACTTCAGGATCTATGCTTTAGACTGTATTTAAACCTGCTCCAGCATGGTCTGACATTTCGGCGTACTTTCAGCCGATACGACTTGTCGCTGAAAAGTCGCTTTTGATAAATTCAGCACCAATGCATTTTCCAGTGCATTTCCGTCTAAAATAGACTATAATGCATCATGTTCTAAAAATCCTCTAGAGCAAAAGTCGCAGAAAAGTCGCACACATTTAGACTGCGACTTTCTGTTCCTTTAATAAATATCCCCCGTTATGTTTATGAAAGGGGTTTGGATATCAGGGTTTAATTTGATGTATAGCACCATTTGGGAACTATTACAGTATGTCTTTAATAGTTGAATAGTTCAAATAAGGTTTTAAAAAAAAAGTGTGTACGCATACTGTATATGTAAATATTGTTGCTATTGAGTCCGTCTGGATCTGCATTCTTAGTATGCCATGCACAGGGGTGTTGCAAGGATATAATATTTGGGGCCGATGACCTGGATTAATTGATCAATTGTCCAAATCTACACTGCTAAGCTCTATGTGCACCAACGCAATACACATGCCGCATCCATTCCTCCAGGTGATCACCTAGAGAGGGGCAGGTAGCTATTTCCTCCTTCTTGCCATTGGCAGATCTGTCTTAGGAGCAGCAGCCACAACAGCAAAAAAAAAATCTGGAAGATTGTAGAGGGCTAACATGTGTAACTGGCTACTGGGAGGCACCTGGCTACCTAATAGGGAAAACTATCCACTGGGGCTACCTATCTACCAAATGAAAAAACAAGCTACTAGGTCAGCCTGCCTACCTAATTGGGGATATACCTACTGGAGGAAAATTGGCTAGTGTGGGGAAGGGGGGTCTGACTACCTAGGAGTTGAAAATGGCTACTGAGGAGGGTGTTGGAAAAGTGTGAAGCCTATGGTGTTTGTCTGACAGGTTTGGCATTATGTAATGGTAGGACTGGTAATATCTTTCTTTACATGTTGTGTTTACTTCAGAAAAAGTATGGTAGCAACATTTGCTTTTGATATGCCAGCAATAAAGTCTTAGTATAGTTATATATGCACTTAATTTTCAGGATAGCCCAGAAGTAGGCGGAAGGACCCTACAGCGTCAGGTTAGCCAATTGCATTGCAAGAATTAGGAAGGGTCACTTGACCTCAGGAAAGCCAATAGAACCTTACATACAGTTCTCAAGATGAAGTATAGAAGTGGGTCAGAAGCATCAGAAAAGCTTATGTACGCAGCTGTAAGTAGCAGATATGTGTAAGAGACAGTGCATGCAGTGTGTACTTAACAGGTAGGAGAAGGACCACTCCATGACTATGTTCCAAAGCAGTGTACAAAAAACCCTTTGCAAACAGTGTGCTACATTTGTTCTGTCAGGGGAAGAACTGTGTCATTGTCAAGTGTGCTTGTTTGTGGTACACTCAGGGATAAAAGCAGTGAAAACAAGTTTTTTTTTGACAATTTGGCACCCAGTTGTTTACCTATAAATTTAAGCAAGCCAGTATTAAGAAGCTGCAAACAAATAGGTGGGGAAAATCATCATCATTTTGCAAACGCATTGTCGAATTGCATATTCAAGTGTGCCAGTTTTTCATAGAATACAAATTATGCACCCTTATAAAATATAATGTTTATTAAATACCGATTACAAATCTACATCAACAAAACACAAATTAACAGCACAGCATGTAATGAGGCATGCTAATTAAGGTGAGATGAAAAAAACCTAAATATATATAGACGGGACCCCGTAAGATCAAAATATGAGGTGAGTATATAAAGAGTCAGATATTAAGATACAACATATATATATATATATATATATATATATATATATGTCAATATTCACTCACGTTTTTTGGAGCGGACGTGTTCCTGATGTGGGATAGACAATATATTACACCACAAGTCAATGACAAGAAGATTCCTGTCCCTAATATATAGAGCTCCTAAAGGCCAGCCTATCCATGCCTAACAATGGAAGAGGCACACCCACTTCAGTACGATGGCTGACCACTCCCTAGCTCACATACACAACACATATTTTGATCTTACATGGTCCAGTCTATACATATATAGGTTTTTGTTCTCTCACCATAATTTGAGTATCACATGCCTCATTACATGCTGTGCTGTTAATTTGTGTTTTGTTGATGTAGATTTTTAAGCGGTATTTAATAAATGTTATATTTTATAAGGGTGCATAATTTGCATCGAGTAAATTAATGTATATGATGTAACCCATCCCATATAACTTTTGTAAGTGAGTCAGTTTTTTCATAGAAGCAGATGTTTTCATAGAAGTGGACATTTCACAGGTTGCCACTGGAGTACTTATCTACTCCTCTAGACCTTGTTCTCCCCTACCTTCTGTTTTAGGATTCCCCACAGATTCTTAATAGGGTTTAGGTCTGGAAACCTGCTTGGCAAGTCCATCACTTTTACCCTCAGCTTTTTTAGTGATCTTGAAGGTGTGTTAGGATTCTCCAAAGGGAGGGGATCATGTTTGGCTTCTTGGTATCATGCTCTGCATACTGGCATTATTGGTTCCCTCAATGAACTGTGGCATCCCTGTACCAGCAGCCCACCACCATGCTTGACTATAAGAAATAGACACTTGTGTTTGTACTCCTCACTTGGTTGCCACCACACTCACTTGACACCCTCTGAACCAAATAAGTTTATCTTGTTCTCATTGGACCACAAGATATGGCTCCAGTAATCCATGTCCTTAGTCTACTTGTCTTCAGCAAACTGTTTGCGGGCTTTCTTGTGCATCATCTTTAGGATAGGCTTCTTTCTGAGATGGCAGCCATACAGACTGATGTTCTTCAGTGTGTGGTGTATGGTCTGAGCACTGACAGGCTGATCCACCACCCCTTCAACCTCTATGATGCTGAGCACATTCACTCAACTTCTTTGGTCAACCATGGCGAGGCCTTTTCTGAGTGGAATCTATCCTTGGAAACCACTATATAGTCTTGCCATTCAGGGTCTTGGCATTTTTTTTTACAGCTTAAGCCATCTTTCATGGCATGACGTGCCATGTTGAACTTCCAGTTATCAGTATTAGAGAGTGTAAGAGCGATAACACCAAATTTTAGAAAAACTTTGTAACACTTATGATTCATATGACAGGGAGGAAAAATGGCTTAATGGGCTCAATTTCAACATTTTCATTTAAAGGTGCGCTCACTTTTTCTTTTGCCAAGGTTTAGACAATAATAGCTGTGTGTTGAGTTATTTTGAGGGAACACAACATTAACCTCTTAAGGACCCGGGGTTTTTCCATTTTTGCATTTTCATTTTTTCCTCCTTATTTTTTGCGCCACCAATTCTACTTTGTAATGACATCAGTCATTTTACCCCAAAATCTACGGCAAAATGGAAAATAAAATCATTGTGAGACAAAATGAAAAAAAAAAAAAAGCCATTTAGTAATTTTTGGGGGGCTTCCGTTTCTACACATCCCTTTTTTCGGTAAAAATTACACTTTATCTTTATTCTGTAGGTCCATACGGTTAAAATAATACCCTACTTATGTAGGTTTGATTTTGTCGTACTTCTGGAAAAAAATCATAACTACATGCAGGAAAATTTATACGTTTAAAATTGTCATCTTCTGACCCCTATAACTTTTTTATTTTTCCGCGTATGGGGTGGTATGAGGGCTCATTTTTTTGCGCCGTGATTTTCGCCATTTTTAGCGGCACCATGTTTGTATTGATCAAACTTTTTGATCGCGTTTTATAAATTTTTTCATGATATAAAAAGTGACCAAAAATGCACTATTTTGGACTTTGGAATTTTTTTGCGCGTTCGCCATTGACCGTGCGGTTTACTTAATGATATATTTTTATAATTTGGACATTTCTGCACGCAGCGATACCACATGTGTTTATTTTTATTTACACAGTTTTTTTTTTTATGGGAAAAGGGGGGTGATTCAAAGTTTTATAAGGGATGGTGTTAAATGATCTTTATTTACTTTTTTTCACTTTTTTTTTTTTGCAATGTTATAGCTCCCATAGGGACTTATAAGACTGCACACACTGATCTTTTACATCGTTCAATGGTTTCTCATAAGAAACCACTGATCGATGATTCTGCTGCTTGACTGCTCATGCCTGGTTCTCAGGCACTGAGCAATCTTTCGGTGATTGGACAGCATGGAGAAGGTAAGGACCCTTCGTATGCCTTGTAAGCTGCTCAGAATGCCGCGATTTCGCCACGGCGATCCCGAACAGCTCCCTGAGCTAACCGGTATGGTTCTACTTTCACTTTAGACGCGGCGTTCAACTTTGAACTCCGCGTCTAAGGGATTAATAGCGCGCGGCACCTCAATCAGTGCTGCACGCTATTAGCCAGGGGTCCCGGCCGTTGTTATACCCGCTATGATGTGGCCCCGCGTTATAGAACGCGAGCGGACTCATGACATACAGGTAAGTCATGGGTCCATGAGAGGTTAAAGGAGTAGTCTCATTCAAAAAACTTTTACCCTATCTGCAGAATAGAGGATAAGTTTTAGATTGTGGGGGTCCAAGTGCTTGGACCAAACCCCCCCCCCCCCCCCGCGATCTCCTGTATGGGCCAATCTCTCCCCTGGAGTGGCACATCACAACCCCCGCCCGAAGTGGGGGCCACCATGGCCTTTCCATATAACTCTATGGGAGAGCTGTTCAGCTCTCTTCAGCTTTCCCATAGAGATAAATGGAGGGGGTGTGGCAGCCCTTGTTTCAGGTGGGGGTCATGACGCACCACTCCAGGGGAGAGCTGGGGCCTGGTACAGGAGATTACGGGGGCCCCTGCACTCGGACCACCCGCAATCTAAACCTTATCCCCTATTCTGCAGATAGGGGATATGTTTTTTGGCATGAGACTACTTTTTTAACACTGTTATACAGGCTGTGCACTTTACATTGTAGCGTCTGTCGCCGCGTCCCCGTGGTGTCCTCACTGCTCCGGAACATCTCTGCTGCCTGGGTACGTCGCTCTCACATCGCTGTCATCACGTCACTATGCACGCCGCCCCTATTGGATGACGGGGCAGCGTGCGCGGCAACGTGATGACGACGATGGAGAGCGCCGGCGATGGACGGGATCCCGAACAGGATGCTCCGGAGCCCCGAGGACAGGTAGGAGACCATCACCGGAGCACACGGGGCACCGTAAACGGATATCCGGCAGAAGCTGAAGCAGTCAGCGCTGCCGGATAGCCGTTTATGCGATGGCCCCGACATACAAAAGCATTGTATGTTGATGCTGCCTTAAACATGCGATGGCCTCTGAGAGGCCATTGCATATTGAAATTATCGTATGTCGGGTCCATCGTAGGTCGGGGGGTCACTGCAATGTGAGGGGTGTACTTAGTTATGTGAGATACTGTATATAATGTGAGGGGTGTACTTAATTATGTGAGATACTGTATATAATGTGAGGGGTGTACTCATTTATGTGAGATACTGTATATAATGTGAGGGGTGTACTTAGTTATGTGAGATACTGTATATAATGTGAGGGGTGCACTCACTTATGTGAGATATTGTATATAATGTGAGGGGTGTACTCATTTATGTGAGATATTGTATATAATGTGAGGGGTGTACTCATTTATGTGAGATACTGTATATAATGTGAGGGGTGTACTCATTTATGTGAGATATTGTATATAATGTGAGGGGTGTACTCATTTATGTGAGATATTGTATATAATGTGAGGGGTGTACTCATTTATGTGTGATGCTGTATATAATGTGAGGGGTGCACTCACTTATGTGAGATACTGTATATAATGTGAGGGGTGTACTTATTTATGTGAGATACTGTATATAATGTGAGGGGTGCACTCACTTATGTGAGATATTGTATATAATGTGAGGGGTGTACTCATTTATGTGAGATACTGTATATAATGTGAGGGGTGTACTCATTTATGTGAGATACTGTATATAATGTGAGGGGTGTACTCATTTATGTGAGATATTGTATATAATGTGAGGGGTGTACTCATTTATGTGAGATACTGTATATAATGTGAGGGGTGTACTCATTTATGTGAGATACTGTATATAATGTGAGGGGTGTACTCATTTATGTGAGATACTGTATATAATGTGAGGGGTGTACTTATTTATGTGAGAAATTGAATATAATGTGAGGGGTGTACTTATTTATGTGAGATACTGTATATAATGTGAGGGGTGCACTCACTTATGGGATATACTGTATATATAATGTGAGGGGTGGAGTCACTTATGTGAGATACTGTATATATAATGTGAGGGGTGCACTCACTTATGTGAGATACTGTATATAATGTGAGGGATGCACTCACTTATGTGAGATATTGTATATAATGTGAGGGGTGTACTTATTTATGTGAGATACTGTATATATAATGTGAGGGGTGTACTTATTTATGTGAGATACTGTATATAATGTGAGGGTTGTACTTATTTATGTGAGATACTGTACATATAATGTGAGGGGTGCACTCACTTATGTGAGATACTGTATATATATAATGTGAGGGGTGCACTCACTTATGTGAGATACTGTATATAATGTGAGGGGTGTACTCATTTACGTGAGGTACTGTATATATAATGTGAGGGGTGTACTCACTTATGTGAAGTACTGTATAAGCAGATCAGTACCTGAAGGAGCTATTGTTACCTGTTGCCACTAGTTGTACAGTATTGGGGCAATTGCTCTAATGTTTATGTTCTTCTGTTGTCACAGGTTGATACATGAGCCCAGGAGAATATACATTGGCATTCTGAGGAACTGCTTTAGTAATAAAGATACAGTATCTAAAAATACGTTGTCATAGAAGAAAACGCGTCTTTTTTCTGTAGATGGGTTTAATGAGGCGTACTATATCAGGAACACAGGTGGGCTTATCTAGCACAGGCTGAATGCTTTCATCTCTCTATGAGTTCAGGAAGAAATCTTCTGCAATGCTCAGTGGGAGCAAATATACAGCTGAACTGACATCCATAACCAGATGTGTTATAATGTCACGTTTCACATGTGTGTTCATTGCTGCGTCCATAAAGCCTTTTGTTATAGAGAGGATTTAACTGTTTTACTAGATTGATCCCGAAAGTTCAAATAAACCTATTTATTCAAAACATTTTGTCTTCTTTTTGGAAAAAAAAAAAAAAAAGCGGTATTTGTACTGTGAATATTTGCTAGATATTAAAGGATACATTAGCTCAAAATATATAATGGAGCGCCATAATGAGCAGGCTGTGTTGCTTTAACCTTTTACTCTTTCCAGTTTACAATATAAAAGCAGATCTATTTTTATACAAAGTATGTGGGGTATAGGGGGAATTATTGTCTGTACATCATGGGGGGAATTTATGAATAGTTGTTCTTGTGTCTTTACTATAAATTTACCCCTTTTTTTTTTTTTGGAGTTGGCTTTGGTTGGTTATCATTAGGCGAACACTGTTTGTTGAATTTGGCCATAATCTTGATTGTGACTGGGGTAGTTGATTTACACAGCCCGTTTTTCGTACAAGCGTGCGCCAAAGTATACAAAAGGAGCAAATCTAGAAAAAATGTGTTACAATTACTAAAGTGCATAAAATATAAAACAACCATTGCCAACAGCAAGCGCGAGTTATACCAATTTTACAGCACCAGGGGAATTTGGGAGATGCATTTGGATTATACTTAAAAAAAAAAAAAAAACATTGCCAAATAACAATAGCATGTCTAGCCGTGAACTAACATGCTACATCACCCTAAGCAGAATTAATGACACACCATACAACCAGAAAGAGACATCTTAAAACTCTTTAGGTTGGTTGCACCATATATTTTTGGAACACCAATCCGACTTTTTACCTGACATAAAATGGTGATTTTCTGAGATAACTTCATAAACTACTAGCATTATTCCTTGCTGCATCACCAAACTGGTGAGAGAACGTAACGCTGCATCTGCGTTTCTATTTTACTCTTGTTTTAAAAATTTTTACACACACACACACCCTCCCAAAAGAGAAAAAAAAGACTAATGTGGCAATAGAAAGAACACCAGTATTCCAAAATATAAGACAACAAAGAAACTTAAACTTAACCTTGCAACAATACTGGACATTTTCATTACTGAAAGAAGTGACCCTGCTGTTGACAGCCCCTTTTTTACACTTAGGAAAGGCTGGTTTGGAATTACGCCTTTTGAAAATGTGTGCACCTTTATTTACAGCTTCTACACAAAGGAGCAAATGATAAATTCCTTACCACTGCATAAAATGAACTGAAATCAACTCTACAACAACCATTGTGCGCCAAAGCATCTAAGAGACTTTGACGCACATGTTTGGTGCTAAATCACTATGCACCAAACAGCAGCAAAAATAACCAATGATGTATCCCTCTTCCCCATGTGTACATCTGCTACAATTATCAAAGAAATGCACATTCTTCATAAATAGCAAAGTAACTTATATGTAGACAAATTTCTAAGTGTGGTTTGGGCTAGTGTGAGATTGTACAAAAAAAATGCAATGATTTTAAAAAATTGCTGTTAATAAATCACCAACCACTGCAAAAAATGAACATGCTACACAGCATTCAAGATGATTTGACTTTAATGAATTTGAATGGTTTGTGCATATATTTTGCGACTTTTTACCCCATGCACAAAAACTTGCTGTCACAGTGAGCGCACCTCCCGCTCTTCCCTGCCGGATCTTCAGTGCCCCATAGCCTGAGATTAATCAAGTCTGTTGTTTGCCCGTGTATTAGACCCTTCCGCTGCATTTCTTGACTACACCACCTTGCCGCCTGCCTTGACCTTCTGCTAAGTCCGACTGTGCCTCTGCCTCATCCTACTGTACCTCGCTTCACCCTGCCACCTGTGTGGTTTAGTCATATCAGGGGTAGCAACCTGGGTGCTGCCTGCTGCAGCAAGCCCATCCTGCCTTGCGGCGGGCTCTGGTGAAGACCAGTGGCATTGTAAACTCCGTTCCCCGATACGGCCCAAGTCATCGGCCTCACAGGTCAGTGGATCCACATCCTGCATCGTTACAGCAAGATCCGGCCATGGATCCTGCTGGGGTACTTCTGCCCAAGAATCCTGATCTCGCTTCTAGTTTGGCTATCCAGTCGCAGCAGTTGGCGCAGCAAGCACAACAGTTAAGCCAGTTGTCTGCCATGATGCAGCAGTTGCTTTCAGTCCAGCAACAACCACAGCAACGACAGCTTCCTTCTGCTCCAGTGATGCCTCCCACTTCTGCAGTCGCCATGGGGTCCAAACTCCGTATGTCCCTACCTGAGAAGTACGAGGGGGAGTCTAAGTCTTGTCGTGGTTTTGTGACGCAGTGCTCCATGCATATTGAGCTAATGGCGGAACAGTTCCCTACCGAACGAGCAAAGGTGGCCTTTGTCATCAGTCTCTTAACTGGTAGTGCTCTGGCCTGGGCAACCCCGTTATGGGAGCACAGTGATCCACTCACAGCTAGTCTCCAGGCATTGTTGTCAGAATTCCGAGGTGTCTTTGAAGAACCTGCACAAGCTTTTGAGTCATTCTCAGGGTAACTCCTCTGTCGGCAAGTATGCCATCCATTTTTGTACCTTGGCATTGGAGCTATCTTGGAATAATGAAGCTCTTTGCACCACTTTCAAGAGTCCACCGCAAAGCAGGATGGTCTTGCAGCGGCGGGTGACACCCAGGTCACTACCCCTGGCACTACTCGTCCACACAGGTAGCTGGGGGGGGTGACGTGACACAGACAGTGACTGGCAGGACGTGGCAGGCAGGATGTGGTGGGCAGGATGAGACTGGCAAGGCAGAAGGACAAGGCAGGAACATGGGAACAGGACCGGCCGGAACTAGGGACAGGTACACAGACTCTGGAGCAGGACTTGACTCTGGAACAGGACTTGACTCGGAAACAGGAATTGACTCAGGCTAGGGAAAACTAAGACAGACAACCAAGATCCGGCCCAAGGAGCAGGGAGGAGCAGATACTTATGGACCAGGGAACAGGTGCAAACCCTTAGACTAAGTGGGTACTGGTCCTGTAAGAAACAGAGCTCTGGCACCCAAGGGGCAAGAGGCACACACGCAGGAGCTGCGGGGACATCAGGAAGCAAGGACACAGGAAGGTGAGCGACGGGCTGAGACTCGCATGCGGGCGCGTGCCGCACTGCGAATCTCAGCCCCGCCAACAGCGTGGACAGAAAGCGCTTACGGTCGGCAAGTCCGGACGGAGCGCAACAGTAACAGTACCCCCACCCCTTTGGTCTCCCCTCTTCTTTGGAAATAAAAGAGTTCCCCACTACCTGAGACCAGGGGGGGTACAGGTCTAGGCAAAGGCTGAAAGGAACTAACATACTTCTGGCAACGAATCCTCCGTTTTCTAAGATGACCACCTGGAGAGGAAAAAGAAACAAGACAAAATACTAGGTAAAATACAAGATAGTCCACATCCATAGCCTCTTTGGCAAGAGGCAAAGTTGGTAGCAAGGATGTTGGGACACCAGACGAGGTACAGACAGGCAAGGCTGGTAACCAGAAGACACTGCAGGATCTAGACGTGGCGAATGGTCCACATCCAAGACCTCTTCGGTAAGAGGCAAAGTTGGTAGCAAGGAAGGATGTTGGGACTCCAGACGAGGTACAGACCGGCATGGCTGGGAACCAGGAGACACTGCAACAACTGGTAGTGGGCCAGATTGTGATACCTGCTGCTGTTGCAAGGCCAAAAGCTGTTGCATCATCGTTGAAAGTAACTTCAGTAGTTGCGCTTGACGTATCACGACAGTAGGATGGACTTCTGGCAGAGGTACTTCAGCAGAATCCAAAGCCGGCTTGAAAAAAAACAAAATATCTGACAATAGTGCCCCAGCGGAATCCATGGCCGGATCTTACTGTTAGGACAGGCCGGATCTTACTGTTAGGAATCACGGCAGGTGGACAGCAGGTGGTGGATCCTCTGGGCCTATGTGGATAAAGACTTGAGCCATGACAGGGAGCGGGGTCTAAGGTGCCACCAGTCTTCACCAGAAGCAAAGCAGGATGGTCTTGCAGTGGCGGGTGACACCCAGGTCACTACTCCTGGCATGACTCGTCCACACAGTTAGCTGGGGGTTGGCATGACACAGACAGAGACTGGCAGGACATGGCAGGCAGGATGTGGCGGGCAGAATGAGACTGGCCAGGCAGAAGGACAAGGCAGGAACACGGGAACAGGACAGGCCGGAACTAGGGACAGGTACACAGACTCTGGAACAGGACTTGACTCTGGAACAGGACTTAACTAAGAAACAGGACTTGACTCAGAAACAGGACTTGACTCAAGCTAGGGCAAACTAAGACAGACAACCAAGATCCAGCCCAGGGAGCAGGGAGTAGCAGATACTTATGGACTAGGGAACAGGTGCAAATCCTTAGACTAATTGGGTATTGGTCCTTTAAGAAACAGAGCTCCTGCACGCGCACGCCCAAGGGGCCAGAGTCACACATGCCAGAGCTGCGGGGACATCAGGAAGCAAGGACACAGGAAGGTGAGCAATGGGCTGAGACTCGCATGCGGGGGCGTCCCTCACTGTGAATCTCAGCCCCGCCTACAGTGGGGACAGGAAGTTCTCACGGCCAGTGAGTCTGGCCGGAGTGCAACTGTAATACTTCCTCATTGTACCTCCGCTCTTCTGCTTGGTTTTTCCTGGCTACAACTCCATGATCTGCAGCTAGATTGGAAAACTGGAGAAGTACTCCGTTGGGGACCTTACTGCAACAATAAATAATAATAAATAAAGGATAATAAAGCAGAGAAAGCAGACAGTGGGATGGATAGGTTAGAGAGGGGTCAGGACATAATGGTGGGTGGAGAGGAGTCCTGTGGGGGGAGGTTAAGAGCAGTGGATAAGGAGATCCATGGGTTACAAACCAGCCGTAAAAATAAATGTAGCCCGAAAAATTGTAATCCCAATAATTCAAAAAATTCCATTAGCCCCAATAACTCAATAACTACAATAAGCCCCATTAACTCAAAAAATACCGTTAGCCCCAATAACTTAAATAACAACGTTAGACCCAATAACGCAAAAAATCCCATTAGCCCCAATAACTTAAATAATAACGTTAGACCCAATAACTCAAAAAGTCCCATTAGCCCCAATAACTTAAATAGTACAATTAGCCCTTATAACTCAAATAATAACATTAACCCCAATAACTCTGAAAATCCCATTAGTGAGACTATATGTGTAAAACTTAATGGAAATGTAAAGTGTATGTTCACAAATGCCAGAAGCCTAGCAAATAAAATGGGGGAGCTTGAGGCCTTGATACTGGAGGAACATATTGATATAGTGGGGGTCACTGAGACATGGCTGGACTCCTCACATGACTGGGCTGTTAATCTGCAGGGGTTTACATTGTTTCGCAAGGATAGAATGAACAGAAAAGGTGGTGGAGTCTGTCTGTATGTAAGAAGTGGTATGAAAGCCAGTGTGAACGATGCAATAGTGTGTGATGATTCTGAGGATGTGGAATCACTGTGGGTAGAATTACAAAAGGAGGGAAAAATTGAAAAAATAGTCTTTGATGTAATCTACAGACCCCCTAATATCACTGAAGAGATAGAAGGTCAGCTGTATAAACAAATAGAGAGGTTCGCCCGGGCAGGTACAGTGGTAATAATGGGAGATTTTAACTATCCAGATATAGATTGGGGCCGGGGGCTGGCTAAAACTACAAAGGGGAGAAAATTTCTAAATTTATTGCAGGATAAATTTTTGGGCCAGTTTGTGGAGGACCCAACAAGAAGTGATGCCTTGTTGGATCTGATCATTTCCAACAACGCAGAGCTGGTTGGTAATATAACTGTGAGGGAAAACCTTGGTAATAGCGACCACAATATAGTTACTTTTGACTTGAAATGTAGAAAACAAAGACAGATGGGGAAGGCAAAAACATATAACTTTAAAAAGGCAAATTTCCCTGGGCTGAGAGCTGCACTACAGGACATAAACTGGGGGGAGGTGTTCTCAAATACTGATACAGAAGGTAAATGGGACATCTTTAAATCAACTCTAAATAACTATACAGCTAAATATATACCAAAGGGGAACAAATATAAACGCTTAAAACTAAATCCTACATGGCTGACAAATGATGTTAAAAGAGCAATAAACAACAAAAAAATAGCCTTCAAAAAATTCAAATCTGATGGGTTAGCTATAACATTTAAACAGTACAAGGAGCTTAATAAAATCTGTAAAAATGTAATAAAAACAGCAAAAATTCAAAATGAGAGACAGGTGGCCAAAGAAAGCAAAACTAATCCTAAATATTTTTTTTAGATATATATAAATGCAAAAAAAAAACAAGGACAGAGCATGTAGGACCCCTTAATAATGATAATGGGGAGGTTGTCACAGGCGATAAAGAGAAAGTGGAGCTACTGAATGGGTTCTTTAGTTCTGTATACACTATGGAAAAAGGAGCTGACATTGGCCAGGTCAGTGCTGGTAACACATCATGTAATGTACTGAACTGGCTTAATGTAGAGATGGTACAAGGTAAGTTAAGTAATTTAAATGTAAGCAAATCTCCAGGGCCGGATGGACTACACCCAAGAGTTCTTAGAGAGGTAAGTTCAGTAATATCTGTACCCTTGTTCATGATATTTAGAGATTCTCTGGTGTCTGGTATTGTGCCAAGGGACTGGCGCAAGGCTAATGTGGTACCAATCTTCAAGAAGGGCTCTACGTCTTCGCCAGGCAATTATAGGCCGGTAAGTCTAACGTGCATTGTGGGTAAATTGTTTGAAGGACTTATAAGGGATTACATACAGGAATACATAGGGGATAATAGTATTATAAGTGATAGCCAGCATGGGTTTACTAAGGATATAAGTTGTCAAACCAATCTAATTTGCTTTTATGAAGATGTGAGTAGAAGCCTTGACAGAGGAATGGCTGTGGATATAGTGTTTCTGGATTTTGCCAAAGCGTTTGATACTGTCCCTCACAGACGTCTGACAGGTAAGTTAAGGTCTTTGGGCTTGGAAACTTTAGTTTGTAACTGGATTGAACACTGGCTCATGGATCGTACCCAGAGAGTGGTGGTCAATGATTCGTACTCTGATTGGTCCCCGGTAATTAGTGGTTTACCCCAAGGTTCAGTACTGGGCCCGCTGTTGTTTAATTTATTTATCAATGATATAGAGGATGGTATTAACAGCTCTGTTTCTATCTTTGCAGATGACACCAAGCTTTGTAGCACGGTACAGTCTATAGAGGATGTGCATAAGTTACAAGATGACTTGGATAGACTAAGTGTCTGGGCATCCACTTGGCAAATGAGATTCAATGTGGATAAATGTAAACATATGCATCTGGGTACTAAGAACATGCATGCATCATATGTCTTAGGGGGGATTAAACTGGCAGAGTCACTGGTAGAGAAGGATCTGGGTGTACTTGTAGATCACAGACTACAGAATAGAATGCAATGTCAGGCTGCTGCTTCCAAAGCCGGCAGGATATTGTCATGTATAAAAAGAGGCATGGACTCAAGGGACAGGGACATAATACTCCCCCTTTATAAAGCATTGGTACGGCCTCACCCGGAATATGCTGTTCAGTTTTGTTCGCCTGTTCATAAAAGGGACACTGCAGAGTTGGAAAGGGTGCAGAGACGCGCGACTAAACTAATATGGGGCATGGAACATCTTAGCTATGAGGAGCGATTAAAGGAGTTACAATTGTTTAGTCTTGAGAAGAGACGTTTAAGGGGGGAAATGATAAACGTATATAAGTATATAAATGGCCCATACAAAAAATATGGAGAAAAACTGTTCCAGGTTAAACCCCCCCAAAGGACGAGGGGGCACTCCCTCCGTCTGGAGAAGAAAAGGTTTAGTCTCAAGGGGAGACACGCCTTCTTTACCGTGAGGACTGTGAATTTATGGAACAGTCTACCTCAGGAACTGGTCACAGCAGGAACAATTAACAGCTTTAAAACAGGGTTAGATACATTCCTGGAACAAAATAACATTAATGCTTATGCAGAATTATAAAACCACATCCCTTTCCCTTATCCCCTTACACCATTCCCTTCAATTCCCTGGTTGGACTTGATGGACGTATGTCTTTTTACAACCATACTTACTATGTAACTATGTAACTATGTAACAACAACTGCATTCAAACAGTTCCGTCTAAATTGGTGTCTCCTTCTACTCCTCTGCCAGGTTTACCATTGTTTCTTCTGGACTTTGCTGACGTCTTCAGTAAAAAGAAAGCTTAAGTCCTACCACCTCATCGTCCCTACGACTGCCCTATAGACTTGTTTCCTGGGATCAAACTTCCACGGGGCAGAATTTATCCTATTTCTATTCCTAAAACTCAGGCCATGTCGGAGTACATTCAAGAGAATCTACAAAAGGGCTTTATCAGATAATCTTCCTCCCCTGCCTGCGCCGGATTTTTCATTGTGGAAAAGAAAGATGGTTCTCTGCTACCCTTCATTGATTATCCTCAATCTCAGAATTATTTGATCGTCTACGTGGAGCGAGGATTCTCTCCAAACTTAACCAACAAGGAGCCTATAACTTGATTTGCATACGTAAAGGTGACGAATGGAAGACTGCGTTTAACACTTGTGATGGACATTTTGAATACCTTGTCATGCTGTTCGGACTCTGTAATGCTCCACCAGTCTTCACAGAGTTTGATAATGAAATTTTTTTGTGACCTCCTATACTCCCGTGTTGTGGTCTATTTGGACAATATTCTCATCTAATAGCCCAATGTTCAGACTCATCATTCACATATCTGCCAGGTTTTACAACACCTTTGTGACAACCATCTCTATGCCAAACTGAAGAAGTGTATTTTTTGAAAAAAACTGCCTTCCATTTCTGTTTTATATC
This sequence comes from Hyla sarda, assembly GCF_029499605.1. Classification (NCBI taxonomy): domain Eukaryota; kingdom Metazoa; phylum Chordata; class Amphibia; order Anura; family Hylidae; genus Hyla; species Hyla sarda. The sequence goes on from NC_079189.1 coordinate 192,241,136, forward strand.
ATTACCAGTCAAGGCTTTCAAATGGACCCTAACAAGTTGTCCACTGTATTAGACTGGCCTCGACCTTCCAGATCAAGAGCAATCCAGCACTTCCTTGGTTTTGCCAACTACTATCGCCAATTTATTCCTCATTATTCCACCTTGGTAGGAGCCCATTGTGTCTCTGACAAAGAAGACTTCTAACCCCAAGGTCTACACTCCAGAGGCTGAAGAGGCCTTCAAACAGTTAAAGTCCGCCTTTGCTACAGCTCCGGCTTTGTCTAGACCCGACCCAAGCAAACCATTTCTTTTGGAGGTGGATGCTTCTTCAGTCGGTGCTGGTGCGGTTTTAACGCAAAAGTCTTCTAAAGGAAAAATTGTAACCTGGGGATTTTTCTCAAAGACCTTCTCTCCTGCGGAGAAAAACTACACTATTGGAGATTATGAACTCTTGGCAATGAAACTGGCTCTTGAAGAATGGCGTCATCTCTTGGAGGGCTCTGTACATCTGATCACTATATATTCTGATCATAAAAATCTGCTCTACCTACAGACAGCCCAACGATTCAACCCACGACAGGCCCGATGGTCTCTGTTCTTCTCCAGATTTGACTTCTACATTCTCTCTCGTCCAGCAACAAAGAATCTACGATCACATGCCCTCTCCAGGTCTTCTGACGTTCATGACCGGGAAACTCTTCCTCAGCATATTATTCCTCCTGAGCGTCTCATCTCTGTAGCGCCAGCAAGACTCCAGCACCTGCCTCTTGGAAAGACTTATGTATCTCCCCGTTTAAGACTCCAAGTCCTTGCAGCTCATCTTCAGACATTATTGGTGGCCGAGTTTAAAGCAGGATGTCGTTGATTTTGTCCGTTCCTGTTCTGTCTGTGCCTGAGACAAGATTCCTCATTCTAAACCAGCAGGTCTTTTACAGCCTTTGCCTGTCCCAGAGCTTCCCTGGATCGATATTGCTATGGACTTTATTACGGACCTTCTATCCTCCAGTGGCAATACGATCATCTGGATGGTAGTAGACCGATTTTCTAAAATGGCCCATTTCATGCCACTGCCTGGACAACCTTCAGCTCAACAGCCTGCTAAACTTTACCTTTGTCACGTCTTCTGCCTACATGGACTGCTTTCTCGTATCTGTCCGTGGAGTCCAGTTCGTCTACAAGACGTGGGCCCTCTGTTCACGTCTCCATGTTAAGCTGGATTTTTCCTCTGTCTATCGCCCTCAATCCAAAGGACAGGTCGAGAGAGTGAATCAGGTCATAGGAGACTACCTTCGTCATTTCGTGTGTGCTCGTCAAAACGACTGGGTCAAGTTGCTTCCTTGGGCGCAGTTCTCATACAATCATAAGGATTCTAAATTCACTGGGACTTCACCTTTCTTTGTAATTTATGGTCTTCATCCTCGTCCTCCTCTTCCTTTGTCTTCTTCCTCTGGAGTTCCTACGGTTGATGAGCAAGTGCGGTATTTTGCCACTATCTGGCAGACGACACGTCGCTCACTTATGCATGCCACGTCCCGTATGAAGTCTCAAGCGGACATGAAAAGGCGTCCACCTTTCAATTTTTCTCCGGTGACAAAGTCTGGTTGTCTTCCTAGTATATCTGCTTCAGGGTACCCAGCTATAAACTGGGTCCTCGCTATCTGGGTCCCTATAGAATCAAGGAACGACTAAATCCCGTGGCCTTTTTTCTCCATTTGCCTGCCTCTTTCTGGATCCCGAACTCCATCCATGTCTTCCTCCTGAAACCTGTCATCCACAACTGTTTTTCTTAAAAGTTTTCTCACCTACCCCCATCTCTGGTACCTCTGATGTTTATGTTGTTAAAGAGATTTTAGACTCCAACTTTATCAGAGGAAAACGTTTTTTCCTTTTCCATTGGGAAGGATTCGGGCTGGAGGAGAGGTCTTGGGAGCCACAGGACAACATCTTGGACCATGACCTTATCCAGAAATTCTTGTCCTCCAAAAAGAGGGTGGGTACTATCACGGTGAGTGCTCCTGTCCGGCGCTCTGACCGTGAGTGCTCACCTCCCCGCTTCTCGCCTGCCTCCGCTCCGTCTCCTGCTACTGCCGGTGGGGCTGGGATTCGCATTGAGGGATGCGCCTGCATGCGAATCCCAGCCTCCACTCTGTCTCAGCTCCAGCGTGCGCGTCCCTGTCACGCGCACCGGAGCTTTAAAATTTATAGGACCAGTACGACCATAATCATGTCTTACACCTGTCCACACTCTATAAGATTCTGCACCTCCCCCTCTTCCCTGCCGGATCATTAGTGCCCCATAGCCTGAGATTAAGCGTTCCCAGGTCTGTTGTTTGCCCGTGTATTAGACCCTTCCGCTACGTCTGCTTTCCTCGCTTCACCCAGCTACCGGTGTGGTTGAGTCCTATCATGGGTAGCGACCTGCGTGCCCCCTGCAGCAGCAAGCACATTCTGCCTTGCGGCGACCTCTGGTGAATGCCAGCGGCACCTTTGACTCCGCTCCCCAATATTGCCCAAGTCAATGTCCTCACAGGTCAGTGGATCCACATCCTGCATTGTTACACTTGCAACTCTTTACCAAGCAATGAGGGTAAAAACAATAATAAATTCCCCCCTTTGGCCCTAGGCAAAAAATAACCCCTTGGCAACAGCACTGCCACAAAGTGGTTAAAGCGTATCTGTCAGATCCCCCCCCCCCCCCAAAAAAAAAACATATGTTAGTCAGTACTTAATCCTTACCATATATATCTAAATGATGCCTTTATCACCTATATTTATTATAAAAATACCTCTTTTCATTAGCTCACAGTGTAAGAAATCCTCTCAGGGCAAGGGGGCGTGTCCCTCCCTTGTGGTGGTGGGAGGTGATTGGTGTGTCCGCTCACGCAGCCTTGTCCATGAGCCATCTCTCGTCCATGACTCATGGACAAGCCTGATGCTTCTTCAGGACTAATTTGTGTCCAGGTAGGCATGGGGACTCCTTGTGGTGTAATTTTCAAAAGTTGTTCTCTTTATTAAATATTCAACATTTTTAAACAACCATGTCACGAAAGGTCTTTAATTTTTATGAATAACAACATATAAAAGTTATTGGATCTGACAATGCCCATTTAATGCCATGCATTAGAGATGAGAGAATTTTTGAAGAATCTAAAGAGATTTTAGACTCCAACTTTATCAGAGGAAAACGTTTTTTCCTTTTCCATTGGGAAGGATTCGGGCTGGAGGAGAGGTCTTGGGAGCCACAGGACAACATCTTGGACCATGACCTTATCCAGAAATTCTTGTCCTCCAAAAAGAGGGTGGGTACTATCACGGTGAGTGCTCCTGTCCGGCGCTCTGACCGTGAGTGCTCACCTCCCCGCTTCTCGCCTGCCTCCGCTCCGTCTCCTGCTACTGCCGGTGGGGCTGGGATTCGCATTGAGGGATGCGCCTGCATGCGAATCCCAGCCTCCACTCTGTCTCAGCTCTAGCGTGCGCGTCCCTGTCACGCGCACCGGAGCTTTAAAATTTATAGGACCAGTACGACCATAATCATGTCTTACACCTGTCCACACTCTATAAGATTCTGCACCTCCCCCTCTTCCCTGCCGGATCATTAGTGCCCCATAGCCTGAGATTAAGCGTTCCCAGGTCTGTTGTTTGCCCGTGTATTAGACCCTTCCGCTACGTCTGCTTTCCTCGCTTCACCCAGCTACCGGTGTGGTTGAGTCCTATCATGGGTAGCGACCTGCGTGCCCCCTGCAGCAGCAAGCACATTCTGCCTTGCGGCGACCTCTGGTGAATGCCAGCGGCACCTTTGACTCCGCTCCCCAATATTGCCCAAGTCAATGTCCTCACAGGTCAGTGGATCCACATCCTGCATTGTTACACTTGCAACTCTTTACCAAGCAATGAGGGTAAAAACAATAATAAATTCCCCCCTTTGGCCCTAGGCAAAAAATAACCCCTTGGCAACAGCACTGCCACAAAGTGGTTAAAGCGTATCTGTCAGATCCCCCCCCCCCCCCCAAAAAAAAACATATGTTAGTCAGTACTTAATCCTTACCATATATATCTAAATGATGCCTTTATCACCTATATTTATTATAAAAATACCTCTTTTCATTAGCTCACAGTGTAAGAAATCCTCTCAGGGCAAGGGGGCGTGTCCCTCCCTTGTGGTGGTGGGAGGTGATTGGTGTGTCTGCTCACGCAGCCTTGTCCATGAGCCATCTCTCGTCCATGACTCATGGACAAGCCTGATGCTTCTTCAGGACTAATTTGTGTCCAGGTAGGCATGGGGACTCCTTGTGGTGTAATTTTCAAAAGTTGTTCTCTTTATTAAATATTCAACATTTTTAAACAACCATGTCACGAAAGGTCTTTAATTTTTATGAATAACAACATATAAAAGTTATTGGATCTGACAATGCCCATTTAATGCCATGCATTAGAGATGAGAGAATTTTTGAAGAATTTTGAAGAAAATTTTTGGTCCAAATTTATTTGCACCGAATCGCTATTAAAAACGTTTATTTCTGGCCTACAGAGAGCCTCAATATGGATGTAGGACACTTTTTACTTGCGGTAACATGCATAGGGTGTGTGCTGGGTTAGTGAAATAATACTGTTATTCAGTAAGACATGGAGATCAGAGGTGTCGCTATTAGAATCACTGTCGCAGAGCAGCACAATGACAAAGCTTGGAGAAGGCATCAGTATGAGGAGACCATATAGTGGCTGAATGACAGCGTGTAGGTGGTGGCAGCATGAGGAGAACATACAGTGGCTGAATGACACAGCCTGAAGTTGGCGGCAGCATGAGGAGACCATATACTGCCTGAATGACACAGCCTGGAGTTGACGGCAGCATATAGCAGCTGAATGACACTGCCTATAGTTTGCGTCAGCATGAGGAGAACATATAGTGGCCAAATGACACAGCCTGGAGGGAGCGGAAGCATGAGGAGACCATATAGTGGCTGAATGGCACAGCCTGGAGCTGGCAGCAGCATGAGTAGACACTAGGGCTTCAAAATCCCAAAGATTAAAAGATGAATTTTGAAATTTAAAGGTAAGATTTATGGTAGCTTGTGCTACCATAAAATTTTTTAGGCCCAGGCCCAGCAGCATCAGTAAATCATATATTGGCCTGGAGGTAGCTGAAGCATGAGGAGATTATATAATGGCAGAATGGCACAGCCTGGAGGTGGCTGACGCATGAGGATACCATATAGTGTCTGAATAGCACAGCCTGGAGTTGGCAGATGAATGAGGAGACCATTGAAATGTAAGATTTTGAAATTGAAATTAAAAATTTTGAAATTGAAACTTAAGATTTTGAAATTGAAATTTTAGCTAACACTCCCAAGTTTTAGTGTCCCGGGCCCCGGCGTGTGGGTACAAAGGACCAAATCTAAAAAGGAGTCACATGGCGGCACAATGACAGAGCCTGGAGGTGGCATCATAATGAGGAGACCATATAGTTGCTGAATGACTGCCTGGAGTTTGTGGCAGCATGTGAAGACCATATAGTGGCTGAATGGCACAGCCTGGAGGTAGCTGAAGCATGAGGAGACCATATAGTGGCTTAATGGTACAGCCTGGAGTTTGTGGCAGCATGAATAGACCATTTAGTGGCTTATTTGCACAGCCTGGAGTTTGTGGCAGCATGAGGAAACCATATAGTGGCTGAATTGCACAGCCTGGAGGGCTGAAGCATAAGGAGACCATATAGTGGATAAATGAGACAGCCTGGAGGTGGCAGCAGCAGCATCAGGACAATTGAAAGTGACCCTAATGCCGAGGAATTTCTGAAACTGGGGACCAGCACCTTAATTAGGTTTTGCAGTATCCATGGCAGCATAATGAGAGAGCCTGGAGATGGTAGCATCAGCATGAGAAGACCATAGAGCAGCACAATTAGAGAGCCTAGAGGTGGCATCATCAGCATGAAGAAACCATAGAGCAGCACAATTTGAGAGCATAGAGGTTGCAGCATCAACATGAGGAGACCATATGGCAGCACAATGAGAGAGCCTGGAGGTGGCAGCATCAGCATGAGGAGACCATATGGTGGCACAATGACAGAGCGTGGAGGTGGTAGCATGAGGAGACCATAGAGCAGCACAATGACAGAGCCTGGAGGTGGTAGCATTAGCATGAAGAGACCATAGAGCAGCACAATGACAGAGCCTTGAGGTGGCAGCAGCAGCATGAGGGCCAGGCCAACTGAGGGTTAAGTATGAGGAACCCACCGACTGTTGACTGGGGGTGTCAGATGTAACTTGGGAGGAAGTGGATGACCGAGTGAACGGATCAATCACGGTTGCTGGTCGAGACACGACTGCTAGCCGACACCGGGAGCTCAGACCTCTTGATGCGACTTCGGCTGACACACGCCCCTACTCTGCTGCGACCTCTGCATGCGTCTGATGAATTTAGGCCTCTGCCACCCCACTGTGCATGTCCTGGCACTACTCTTCCTGACATACTTATTGCGTATATGAGGGGAGTACAATACGCTTCACTACGCTTAAAACAGTATTTGTCTAGAACAGCAGCAGGTGTATACTATTGGCTGTCCTTTCACAGTATATAGGCCCTTGACAGATTAACAGGTACAAAATAGTACACTACTTAGATGTACGTATGTGGTATGCAATTATGAGGGCTGAAAAAAGCTCTACAGTACACTTAAAAACACATATTTTTGTGAAACACCAGCCGGTAATTACTTTTCGCTAGCCTTTCACACTATCTAGGCCCTTGAGAGTTTAACAGGTACAAAATAGTACACTACTTAGATGTAGGTATGTGGTATGCACTTTTGAGGGCAGAAAAATGTGCTACAGTACGCTTAAAAATACGTATTTTAGTGAAACACCAGCCGGTGATTACTTTTGCCTGGACTTTAACAGTATCTAGGCCCTTGACAGATTAACAGGTACAAAATAGTACACTACTTAGATGTAGGTATGTGATATGCACTTATGAAGGCAGAAAAATGCGGTACAGTACGCTTAAAAAAACATATTTTAGTAAAACACCAGCCAGTGATTACTTTTGCCTGGACTTTCACAGTATCTAGGCCCTTGACAGATTAACAACAAGTACAAATTAGTACACTACTTAGATATACGTATGTGGTATGCACTTATGAGGGCAGAAAAATGCAGTACAGTACACTTAAGAAAACGTATTTTAGTAAAAAACCATCCGGTGATAACTTTTTCCTTGACTTTCACAGTATCTAGGCCCTTGACAGATTAACAGGTACAAAATAGTACACTACTTAGATGTACGTATGTGGTAGGCACTTATGAGGGCAGAAAAATGTGCTGACTACAGACTAGTATAACCAACAGACCAGTTGTTTTGGAACAAAGATACATTTTTTGCCCTAAAAAATTATTTCTCCCTCCTCTGAAAACATTTCTGCAGATGAGGCAACACACAGCTCTCTGCCTATCTCTGTAATACAATGCTGTTCACAGTGACTGAGGGGTTAATCGCTGCAGTAAGAATTAATTTCTGTGCAAAACGCTGTGCTCTGTGCCCAACAGAACGCTGAGGTGAATAGGAGGTGAAACACTGCTGCAAAAAGCTTTTCTGTGTAACACACACACAGCGATGGCCGTCCTATCCCTATGCAGTGTAATGAATGATATGACGAGCTGCAAAATGGCTGCCGAATATATAGGGCTGTGACATCACAGGGGTGACTGGCTGCTGAAAGGCTGCATCCTGCATGTGATTCACGGTCATCCAGCCTACTTCCCTTCCCGCCTTGCCTTCCCAGTGTTCCTTATCCCATGTACTGACATGTGGATCCACCATTTTAGATGCCCTGGAGCATGAACCGCAGTAAATGGAGTTTAATGAAGCAATTCACAGGATAGAATCGCGGCGATATTCGCATTCACTGCGAATTGAATATTTCATGAATATTTCATAAAATAAAAGGCTGAAGTGACTGGCCGCAAGATGGCTGCCGATTATGTATGGCTGTGACATCATAGGGGTGGCTGGCTGCTGATAGACTGCATGCTGCATGTGATTCAGGGTCATCCCGCCTATCCACCTTCCCAGGATTCCTTGCCCCATGTCCTCACATGTGGATCCGCCATTTTAGATGCCCTGGAGCTGGGAACGCACTAAATGGAGTTTAATGAAGCGATTTGGGCGATCGAATCGCAGCGATATTCGCATTTGTTGCAAATCAAATTTTTCCTGAAATTCGTAACGAATTCGGATTCATCAAATTCGATTCGCTCATCCCTAATATGCATCCTACATGTACATACAGGTATATTTAAGATAAAACAGTCTATTAATTTTCTTCACAAAATACCTTTGCACATCATTTGTTGTGGGGATGCAATATTCTGAGAGCTATAGTGGAGCTGGTGATGGGTGGAAAAAGTTGCCCTTTCCCTTTGTCTAACCGATTAGATACTATGATGGCTATTGACTACAGCATTTAGTAGCATCAAGTGTTAAAGGGGTACTCCGGTGGAAAACTTTATTTTATTTTTTTTTAAATCAACTGGTGCCAGAAAGTTAAACAGATTTGTAAATTACTTCTATTAAAAAACCTTATTCCTTCCAGTACTTTATAGCGGCTGAATACTGCAGAGGAAATTATTTTCTTTATGGAACACAAGAGCTTTCTGCTGACATCACGAGCACAGTGCTCTCTGCTGACATCTCTGTCCATTTTAGGAACTGTCCAGAGCAGCATATGTTTGCTATGGGGATTTTTTCCTACTCTGGATAAAATGGACAGAGATGTCAGCAGAGAGCTCTGTGTTCCAAAAAGAAAATAATTTCATCTGTAGTATTCAGCAGCTAATAAGTACTGGAAGGATTTAGATTTTTTAATAGAAGTAATTTACAAATCTGTTTAACTTTCTGGCACCAGTTTTTTCCGGTGGAAAAAAAAAAGTTTTCCACCGGAGTACCCCTTTAACACTTGATGCTACTAAGTTAGACAAAGGGAAAGGGCAATTTTTTCCACCATCACCAGCTCCACTATAGCTCTCAGAATATTGCATCCCCACAACAAATGATGTGCAAAAGTATTTTGTGAAGAAAGTTAAGTTAGCATGTCATTTACAATTTATGTAAATGTGATGCAGGATGACCAAAAATGGCAAACTTGAAATTTGTTTATACAGTTCCCCTTGCTGGATCAATAGCAAGTATAAATAGTATAAATAGTAAAAAATAGCACATCTGAAATTCCGTATCTAAGACATCAGGATATGCCATTTAAGGATTATTTTGGCACTGAAAAAAATAGTGCTGTGGCTATGGTTATAAAAAAAATAAAAAAATAAACTATACTTACCTATCCCCAGTCCCCGGCTGGCCATGCTGCAGCTTCCCTTCATCTCCTCAACCTGTTTACAACATCAGAGCTCGGTGCGGGACCCTCCATGCCCAGGCAATCACTGGCTCCAATGATGTCCTATCTTGGACAGTGATAGGGTGAGGGGGCAGGTCCTGCTCCAACTGATGGGAGACCAGAAGTAAGTATATATATATATATATATATATATATATATATATATATATATATATATATATATATAATTTTTTTCTATTTTACCATGGCACTTTTGTTATTTTTTTAAGAAGTTAAGCTTTCTGACTTTTGCTAAGGCAAAGTCTTCAATCACTTTTGTGAAGTCCAGACTTTCCCAAATGTCATACTCAATCTCCACTAGACCATTTTAAAGACCTTGTGACATTGGTGACCTTAAATAGAGTTGTATTCATCTCAAACATGAAGCTACTGTCATCGAAACACATGAGGATATGCAATGCCACAGATTTAGGTGAAAATCCAATAGGCTTGAACAGTAAATGTTATTCACCCTAAAGGACACAGCCAGTCTTCGGCTTTTGCGTGCAGCTTCATCTTTCAAATCTGGCGTGTCAATTTATGTGGTGATAGCACTGGAATGCATTTAGTTGTCCAAGCTATTTTCTTCTTTGTGACCCAATGACATTTTATGATAATTATACATATTGGACAATACATTATTGGGGTAAATTATTAAGAACAACGTGTAAAAGTGCGATGCCTTCTGCTTCCCTGATTTATTAAGAGGCGCACTCCGTCCGTGCACCGTGCTTCTGAAATCTATATTAGTTCTGAGCTAACATAGATTTTAGCTATGATTTACTCTACCTCTGTACTGTAAATTGTCACAAATCCAACATTGTGGAGCAATTTCCATACAAAACAGAGGCTTGCTGAAAAGGTGTGCCACTGATCACAGTCTGTGATCCCCTTTTTGTTTTTTTGTGAAAATACTGCAAAATTCATCCAAAATTGGAAGAAAATAGCCGCTTTTAAAATGTAAATTTGACCCAGATTTAGCAATCTCACTAAGATTAAACCTGTCATGTTTTTCCTATAACAACCAATCACAGCTCAGCTGTCAGATCTTCATCAGCTCTAGTGAAGTGAAAGCTGAGCTGTGATTTGTTGTTATTGGAAAATCAAGCAATTTTAGTTTCATGGAGATTGATACATCTGGGCAACCCTAACCATACATCTGTAGTATATATTGTGTTAATATAATTTTTAAATATCCTTTGATTTTATTAGGATATTAAAATACTTAAATGGGCACTGTGAGATCCAAAAACCTTTTATGTGTTGTAACTGATGAAAATTTGAGACCTTTTGTAATATGGATGTTTAAAATTAAATTAAATATTTAATAAAGAAAACGGCTCCTGAAAATCCCACCACTACGGGTCCCCATACCTACAGGGACACTAACCAGTCCTGCATCAGCTTCTCCATTAGTCATTGACAAGAGATGACTTATATACAAGGCTGCATGAGCAGACACACCAATCACCTCCCACCACCACATGGACACACCCCTTCCATTGAGAGGATTTCTAACACTGTGATCTAATGAAAAGAGGGACTTAAAAAAAAAAAAAAAAAAATATATATATATATATATATATACATAAATATATAGGTGATAGAGGTAGACAACATTTTTTGGGTGGATTGGACATTTGTAAATCTCTGTAACGCATGATAATGCATTATATATGTTAAAATCGTCTTCCTTGCCATCTCTAGGATACATTTATACCCGCAGGGATGATGAGAATGTGAAGTTTAAAAGTGTCCCCCGCTAACCCCGTAGGTATAATCACCTTGTCCTGCGGCTCCAGCTGTAATTATGCCCCCTCAGTGCGATTAACAACCCTAAGCAGGTGGAGCAGAGTGATGATGGGGCCGTGCCTGGGCTGCCAAATACGCTGAGGGAGTGCGAGTTCAGCTGTAGCTGCCGGACTAGGTGAGTATAGCTCCCTGGAAGACTACTTAAGGAGTCGGTGGGGCACACTTTTAAACATCATATCCTTACCATCCCTGCTGACAGGAACGTTTCCCAGGGATGATGAGGAAGAAGATATTTCCATAAATAGCGCTTTGCCATGTGTTCTATATGGTAAAGTCTGATGACAAGTTTCCTTTAACACGTTAACGACCATGGACGTGTATACATGTCCAGGCAGGATGCACGTTCCCGTACCAGGACGAGTATGCACTCGGCAGCACCCACGAGATTGCAGCAGGGACTCGTCTGTAACACACAGCCGGGACCCTGCCGCACTGCCAGGACCGAAGGAAACTTCGGTTCTGGCAGTTTAACCTTACAGCCGTGGTCAGAAGTGACCGAGGGCTGTAAGTGTTTTGACTTATATGTTTATAAGCTCACATGGAAAGTCCTTATTCTTGTTTATTTTTAATTCTTCATTGTAGCATCACATTTTGCTAGAACTTCCACTCGAGAGAGAAAATGACCATTACCAGGGTGATACAATTTATCTGTAATAATAATAATCATTATAATATTATTCAGAAGAAGAAGAATAGTAGGAATCACTCAACATAAGGGGTTTCCAGGCTGTTATGTGTCAAGTAAACACATCATCACTGGAAGCCAGTAAACTGAGACCATCAAGAGATCAGGTTATTATTGCCTGAATGGAAATGGTAGCATAAATTAAGTTTTACATACTTTACGCCCATATCCGATGGGTTTTTCAGTGGCTGCACTTCCCCGTTGAGATCAATCTGTTTACTGTCCACAGCAAAAACGGACATCTTGCAGATTGAAAAATCCACTATATAGTTCATTCCCCATGTATTAAGACTCCACATGGTATATTTAAGATTTGTTACATTTGTATACTGCTATGGAATTTCCGTGTACTTAAAGGGGTATTCCAGGCCAAAACTTTTTTTTATATATCAACTGGCTCCGGAAAGTTAAACAGATTTATAAATTTAAAGACAAAGGTATAAGCCATAGGTATAGGTGCATTACCAGTTTGTCCTCGGTAGGTATATAATTGTGAGCTGCACATACCCATTCCTTTTTTCTTAGAGATTTGTAAATGACTTCTATTAAAAAATCTTAATCCTTCCAATAGTTATTAGCTTCTGAAGTTGAGTTGTTATTTTCTGTCTAACTGCTCTCTGATGACTCACGCCCCGGGAGCTGTGCAGTTCCTATGGGGATATTCTCCCAACATGCACAGCTCCCGGGACGTGACATCATCATTGAGCAGTTAGACAGAAAACTTCAGAAGCTAATAACTATTGAAAGGTTTAAGATTTTTTAATAGAAGTAATTTACAAATCTGTTTAACTTTCCAGAGCCAGTTGATATATATAAAAAAAGGTTTTGCCTGGAATACCCCTTTAATTCCTGTATTGGGATAATGTAGCCTAATGATAAAAGATGACATGAGGATAAGTAGAGAACAACATTTAGTTTCAAAAGTGCTGGCAACACCAACAGTAAGCTTTTGCTACTGCTGCACATAAGTTGGCTGCATACTTCAAGAGTCAGGAACATTGAGTTATTCCCATGCTTGTCATTTATTTATTGGATATCTCTGTAGTACGAAAAAAAAATCATTGACATTACAAACCTATTGTAACAAGAAAGCATCAATATACTAGAACACTTCTGCTTTATAGCCCGTGGAGCCTAAATGCGTGCATGTCATATTGCTGAAACAGTTCTATCACAGCACATTTGTTGCAAATAAAAGATTTAGGTGCCTTCAAATTTTCTATGGAATCAGAAACTGCTAGAATAGAAATCCATGTGAAAAGAGCCTTCAGAAGGGATAAACTATAACAAGTCACCATCACTATAGTTTGTAAAATAGCCATTCAATGGTTTTACCAATACTAAGCTTTAATAAAATCAAACCACTTAAATAATTTAGAAACCAACTATATATTTACTCTCCTCCTTTTAAACTTATCTACACTTAACAAAATAATCCATAAAATTGTTCTCTAGTCCAGGCTTTTACACTATAATAAAAACTAACATTTGATCTTTATTATCCTTTTTTCTTTTTTTTCTTTTTTTTTCTTACATTGTCTAAATAAAAGCTATTATATATTTTATATTCCAGATTTTAAAGAGGATCTGTGTCCAATGCAAAAAAAAAAAAAAAAAATACTGAGATTGCATTATCAGTTCTTGATGTGTCCTCCCATCCCCAAGATATGAGGGTTTAAAGTTTGTCTGCCCATTCAGGGAATAACTTAGATGGGTGTTAATATATTTTAAACATGAGAATGAATGGCAGGTGATGAGTGGGATTATACAATTAGGGTATGTGTATGTTGTATATTGAGGGGAATGAATGCCCAACACATATTCCTGCCCATCACCTGATATTCACTTCAAATATTAAAATTAAGGTCATGCCCATTTGACTGATTCCCTGAATTGTCTGACAAAATATAAATACTCATATAGAAGGTACAGGAAGGCATATCAAGAAATCGTAAAAAGGTGTTTGATCAGGGCACCCTTTGCTATTTATTGACAGCAAAATAACATTTTTGGGGTGTTGGCCATGGGTCCTCTTTAAGTATTTCTTATGAGGCCCTGTAACTGTAATAACAACCATAAAGCAATTCAAATATGCCCTTAAAAGGAGTACTCCGCCCCTAGACATCTTATCACCTATCCAAAGGATAGGGGATAAGATGTCTGATCGCTGGGGTCCCATTGCTGGGACCCTGATGATCTCTGCAGCACCCGGCGCTCATTTGAACGCTGGGTGCCAGCGGCGGAGGGTCGTGACGTCACAGCCACGCTCCCTCCCATACACTTGCATTGAGGAGGCGTGGCAGGATGTCATGAGGGGGCTTGGCAGTGACATCATGATGGCTCCAAGCATTTGGAACAAAATGTTCTGAACGATGGGGCAACAGAGTACCCCTTTAATATTTCTAGCTAGTTTTACTTTCTCTTTTCTCACTACCCCATGGTCACTGCTTCTCCACCACTGCACTGTAGCTAACAGAGTCTGTGCCATGGGTACTACAGGAAAGCTGCTCAGCCATGATTGTTACACAGTTTGAGGAGAGTGGTAGTGCTAGCAAAGTAGATGACAACGAGACCCAATTACAGTTACACAAAGCAGTGCACGCAGGACCGGAAACATTTCCCTTACAGCTAAATAAATAGAAAAAATATACTAGCGATCTATTCTTGGCAGAGTGACACCTAAAGTGTTTAACCTTTTGGACAAAAAGCTAATGTATAGTCCTTTCTGAACAACAAACCATATCCCACATTTTAGCTGGGTCAATTTTATCTCTTAAGTAAGCAAACAGTAGACATTTTATGTGTGGTTTTATTCAGTATGACCTTTAACTATAGGAGATTTGTATGCAGAGTTCTTGACTGGTTGCACCTTCACTTCAGCACTAGGACTCCACAAAGTCCCACCACTAGGACTCCCACTGATCACAAGACCAGGAATCCTGTGTGGCTTGTTTGAATAGTTCAGACATCAGTCATATACACTGTAAGGGTAAAGAAGACAGCTCAGCTCTGCACTCGCCCCCCCTCCTTGGAATGGGAACATGGGAACACTGTTCTCATGATTGTTGTTGGTCCCAGTGGTGGAATTCCTAAAGAACAGTGAAAATGTTTGCACATCTTGTTACATTTCAAGATAAGCCCATTCCTGCTAAGCCAATACACCTTTCTCTCTAAGGCTGGGTTCACATATGTCCAGCATTCGGCATAGCTTCCCTCCAGTGTGCACAGAGGGAAACTAATGCTAGAACTGATCCCATTCATTTGAATGGGACAGCTCACAATCATCCAGTGTCTCAGTTTTGATGCCGGATGGTTGGACTCGCCGGACAGCACCAGACAATGGAACTCCGACTGCCATACAACTGATGACAAGCAGGGATGAGCAAATCGAATCTGACGAATACAAATTCTTTGTGAATTACGCTTCATTAAACTCCATTTAGTGTGGTACAGGATCCAAGGCATCTAAAATGGTGTATCCTCATGTGAGGTCATGGGGCGTACTGTAGCACATTGTCCTTCCCTCATAAGTGCATACCACATACATACATCTAAGTGGTGTACAATTTTGTTCCTGTTAAAGTCTCAAGGGCCTATATACTGTGTGTTACGCCGAGCGCTCCGGGTCCCCGCTCCTCCCCGGAGCGCTCGCAGCATCCTCTCATTCGCAGCGCCCCGGTCAGACCTGCTGACCGGGTGCGCTGCAATATCTCTCCCAGCCGGGATGCGATTCGCGACGCGGGAGGCGCCCGCTCGCGATGCGCGTCCCGGCTCCCGTACCTGACCCGTTCCCCGTCTGTCTTGTCCCGGCGCGCGCGGCCCCGCTCCTTAGGGCGCGCGTGCGCCGGGTCTCTGCAATTTAAAGGGCCACTGCGCCACTGATTGGCGCAGCAGGCCTAATCAGTGTTATCACCTGTGCACTCCCTACTTATACCTCACTTTCCCTGCACTCCCTCGCCGGATCTTGTTGCCATTGTGCCAGTGAAAGCGTTCCCTTGTGTGTTCCTAGCCTGTGTTCCAGACCTCCTGCCGTTGCCCCTGACTACGATCCTTGCTGCCTGCCCTGACCTTCTGCTACGTCTGACCTTGCTCTTGTCTACTCCCTTGTACCGCGCCTGTCTTCAGCAGTCAGAGAGGTTGAGCCGTTGCTGGTGGATACGACCTGGTTGCTACCGCCGCTGCAAGACCATCCCACTTTGCGGCGGGCTCTGGTGAATACCAGTAGCAACTTAGAACCGGTCCACCAACACGGTCCACGCCAATCCCTCTCTGGCACAGAGGATCCACCTCCAGCCAGCCGAATCGTGACACTGTGAAAGGCCAGGCAAAAGTAATCACCTGCTGGTGTTGTAGACAAATACTGTTTTAAGCGTAGTGGAGCGTAATGTACTCCCCTCATATACGCACTAAGTATGTCAGGCAGAGAAGTGCCAGGATGTGCACAGAGTAGTGGCAGAGGCCTAAATTCATCAGGCAGAGGTCGCAGCAGACTAGGGGCGAGGGGCAGCAGGAGTCGCAGCGAGAAGCCTGAGCTCCCTGTATCAGCTAGCGGCCGTGTCTCGACCAGCAACCCATCTGCCGTCATAGATTGGTTAACACGGTCATCCACTTCATCACAAGTGACATCTGACACCCCCAGTCAAGAGGAAGTGGATTCCTCAGACACAACCCTCAGTTGGCTCGGCCCGAGAGCAGTCCCTGTCCTCCAATTGTCTCTGTCCTATGCTGTTCCCTCCCACACAGAAGTATCTTATGCTGTGGGTTCAGCTCCACTATTTAGTGAGGACAATCTAGAGGACAGTCAGCAGCTACTGCCCAGCCAAGAAGTGGAGGAGACTTCCGTCACTTCCTCCGCTAAATGGGCAAGTAATAATGAGGAGAGTAGCGTAGAAGGTGGTGTTGGGAGCGTTAAGGCTCCTGAAGCAGACACTGTTGAAGAACCTGAGGAGGACATCAGTGACGTGCAGACACAACTCGATGATGATAAAGCCGATCGCACTTGGGAGCTGGGTGCAGAAGGGGCTTCATCATCCTCAGGAGAAGAGGGTTGCAGGTTGCCCTTGAGGCAGCAACTGAGCCAGCAAGGTTGTAGCATGGTTGGCAGTCAGCATGGTGGCAGAAGTATACAGTCTGGAGCCAAAGATGCCTGGGGGAGTCCACCTGCTTTGCAGCAGCCTACCTAGAGGAACAGGGGTTCCTGGAGTGGGCGGCAGTGCAAGTTGATCAGTGCGGACTGTTGGTGGGAAAATCAGCTACTTGGCGGTGTGGCAGTTTTTCATCAAGCATCCGGAGGAGGTTAACATAGCCACATGCAAGATGTGTCGGCAGAAGGTGAAGTGTGGCCAAGGTCCCAATGTTGGCACCACGGTCCTGTGTCAACATATGCAGCGCCACTAGAAAGCAGCCTGGGAGAACCGTGACTCCAATGTGGTGGTCCTGCCTGCTGCATCACCCAGTGGCATGCCGCTCCCTGTTTCAGCCAGCCAATGCTCCACCACCTCAGCCGAAGGGAGCTGTGTGTCATACTTATCTTATGTTGCTCCAGAAGCTGCTGCTCCTCCTACTTCGAGACAGTCATTTTGCCAGCAATCCATCAGCAAAGTTATGTCCAAGAGTCAACAGTATGCGCCCACTCATCCAATGGTGCAGAAGCTGAATGTGCTCCTGTCCAAGTTGCTGGAGCTGCAATCCCTCTCTTTTCATGTGTTGGACTCTGCACCTTTCAGAGAACTGATGGCTTGTGCCGAGCCGAGATGAAGAGTGCCAAGCCGTCATTTCTTTGCTAAGAAGGTAGTACCAGCCCTGTACAATTTTGTGGAACAGAAGGTGGGCCAGTCCTTGAGTCTGTCGGTGTGTACCAAAGTGCATGGCAGCACCGACGTGTGGAGCTGTAACTACGGTCAGGGACAATACATGTCTTTTGCGGCCCACTAGGTAAATGTGCTTCCGGCACAGCCAACGACAGCAACTTGGACAGCTCATGCCGCTTCTGCCACCACATTCTCAGGCCATTGGTCCTGTGACAGTGTGCTACTCTGCCTCCTCGTCCTCCACTGTCTCCGTGCCCCTCCAGCATACCATGTGTGCAGGGCACAGCGGTGTCATGCTGTTCTTCACATGGTTTGCCTTGACGAACGGAGTCACACAGGGGAGGAACTGCTAAAAGTCGTTCATAAAGAAATCGATTCATGGCTTACACCACGAAAACTGGAAATGGGAACCATGGTGACCGACAACGGGAAGAACATCTTCTATGCACTGCAAAAAGGAAGCCTGAGCCATGTGCCCCGCATGGCACACATATTCAATCTGGTTGTCAAGCAGTTCCTAAAGTGTTCCCACATCTGCAAGACATCCTAACAATGGGAAGGAAACTTTCCATGCACTTCAGCCACTCGTACACCCCAAAGAACACCTTACTTGAGCTGCAGCATCAGAACGGCATTCCCCAACATTTGCGACGTTGCCACACGTTGGAATTCCACCCTCGATATGTTGGACCGACTATACAAACGGAGAAAAGCCACTACCAATTTTTTGATGATAGGGGAACTCCCCTGTGTAACTTCAATGTCAACCAGTGTCAGCTCATTCGTTACACCTGCTGTTTGCTCAGGCCCTTTGTGGAAGCCACATTATTAGTCAGTCGCCACAATTACAGGATGAACAACGTCATTCCACTGCTTCATCTACTACATACAACACGTGTAGGAAATGATGGCTGGTCAGTGCACTGGAGATGTAGCACCTACATCTCACGGCTACATGAGCCCTGTGGAGGCTGAACTGGAGGAGGGGGAGGAGCACAGTGGAGCACAGTTTAGGTTTCGCGTGATGGGCAGTTTTTTTAGTCATCTGACAGGAGGAGCAGCTAGAGGAGCTAGAGGGTTACGAGGAAGGTGAGACACAGGACCCAGACACACCATGGCAGTATGCCATGGAGATGCAGGCAGGTAGTCCTAGTCACTTGCACAAATGACACAATGCATGCTCACTTGCTTGTATAGTGACAGATGAATTGTCACCATTCGACAGCGGGATGACTTCTGGCTCTCCACCTTATTGAACCCTCGCTACCGGCACATGGCTGCTGGGGTAGGGTGGGGTGGCAGGAGCAGTACCAGCTCCATCAGCAGCAGCCTGAGTCTACAGTCGCTGATGAGTAGCTTTCTTCACTCGCATAGTGAAACATCTCATCAGCAGCAGGTAGACCTCGAACAGGACTTGAACCAGCAGGTGGTGGCATACCTTGAAATGACCATGCCAACACACCTTGAAGATATGCTGAACTTCTGGGCAGCTATACTTGATTTGTGGCTGCAACTAGTAGACTTGCCCTGGAAAAGCTGTCCTGCCCGGCCAGTAGTGTGCCATCAGAGTGGGTGTTTAGTGTAGTGGGGGCCATAGTAATCCCATGGAGAACTCTTCAATGAAAAATGTGGAGAGACTGACCTTTGTGAAGATGCCTGATGCATCAGAGTACAGTGTGGGCCATTTCTATGGATACACCTTAATAAAATGGGAATGGTTGGTGATATTAACTTCCTGTTTGTGGCACATTAGTATATGTGAGGGGGGAACCTTTTCAGGATGCGTGGTGACCATGGAGGCCATTTTGAAGTCAGCCATTTTGAATCCAACTTTTCTTTTTTCAATAGGAAGAGGGTGATGTGACACATCAAACTTATTGGGAATTTCACAAGAAAAACAACAATGTAACTTTACTCTTTCATGAGTTATTTCCAAGTTTCTGATCACTTATAACCCTCTTCTCCTACTCTTCACTAGCGTTGAGCGGCATAGGCCATATTCGAATTCGCGATATTTTGAGAATATATGGACAAATATTCGTTATATATTCGCTAAATTCGCATATTCGTAATATTCGTGTTTATTTTCGCATATGCGAAAATTAGCATATACAAAAATGAGCATAACCGAAAATTCGCATATGCGAAAATTAACAGATGCTAATTTTTGCATAAGCGAAAATTCGCACACCAGTCTCACACAGTAGTATTAGAGCCTTCTTTACACCACACAAGCTGGAAGCAGAGAGGGGTGATCACTGTGATGGGTACTGTAAAAAAAATAAATAATAATTAATATTCGTAATTACGAATATATAGTGCTATATTCGCGAATATTCACGAATTCGCGAATATGCGATATTCGCGAATAAATTCGAATTGCGAATATTCACAAGCAACACTACTCTTCACACAGATAGCAACACCGCAGGAGAAATGCTAGCACAGGCTTCCAGTATCCTTAGTTTTAGGTGTTGCACATCTCGTATCTTCACAGCACAGACAATTGCCTTCAGATGACCCCAAAGATAAAAGTCAAGGAAACTGTTCATCTAGGAATGCTCGGACCTGACACCCATAATGTGGTGGTGCACCATCTTGTTGGAAAAACTCAGGGAACGTGATCTGACTCCCGATCTGACCCCCTTAGACTTTTATCTTTGGCATAGGCCATATTCGAATTTGCGATATTTTGTGAATATATGGACGAATATTCGTCATATATTCGCTAAATTCACATATATATGGTCTCCTCATGCTGCCGCCACCTCTAGGCAGTGTCATTCAGTCAGCCACTATATACTGCCGCCAACTCCATGCTGTTTCATTCAGCCACTATATGGTGTCCTCATGTTGGGACTAGAGATGAGCAAATCGAAGCTGACGAACCCGAATTCCTTACGAATTTCATGAAATATTCGATTCGCAACAAATGCGAATATCGCCGCAATTCTATCACATGAATTGCTTCATTAAACTGCATTTTACAGCATTCCAGGCTAAGGGAGACCTAAAATGGCGGATCCACATGTCACTACATCGGGCAGGGGATTATGGGTGGGCGGGAAAGTAAGGAGGGAATTTGGTAGGCGGGTTGACCCTGAATCACATGCAAGATGCATCCTATCATCATTCATTGACCCCTGTGATGTCACAGCCCTATCTAATCGCCAGCCATCATTTCATGCCATTAACACTGCAGAGATAGGACGGACTGTGTGTCTGTGTGTGTTACACAGTCACGCTGAATTGCTTATACCACAGCGTTCCACTGCCAACTGCTATTTACATCAGCATTGTGGACAGAGAGAAGTGCAGTACTTTGCTTGTCATACGCCATAAACCTCCCATTCACTTTATTGAGCATTTCATCAGAGAGGGGCAGATAGTTTTTTGTTGCCTCATACATATCAACAAGCTGCCTGAACTTCATGAACCTTATCACAGGAGGCAGGAAAGATTTTTCAGTGGACTGTAGCGCATTTGTCTGCCCTCATACGTGCATACCACATACCTACATCAAAGCAGTCTACTATTTTGGATCTGTAACCAGTCTAGATACTGGGAAAGTCCTGGCAAAAGTAATCACCGGCTGGTGTTTTCCAAAAATACTGAGTTTTTTGGCATATTGTTGCGCATTTTTTTGCCCTCATACGTGCATACCACATACGTACATCTAAGTAGTGTACCATTTTGTACCTGTTAATCTGTGAAAGACCTACATACTGTGAAACTTCAGATATCTAAAAACAACAAAAAGCAGAGCTCCTCATAGGACAATGTGTTTTGAACAAGGTGGATGTAAGTGGGTGCAGGATACACAATCGTTTCAGTGGTCCTCTCACCTGGTACGGTTGTGTAACTGACACAACTACACAAGGGCATGAGGTTAGTGGTGCAGCCTCCTGGTATCGGATCCAGCAATAAGTAAGCTGATTCAGAGCAGGATGTAGATATGGAAAGAAATACCCGGTTCCACTGCACAATCCCACTGAGGCCACGCCCACTGGGCGGAGTTTTATTTGTTTGGTGCCAAAAAGGTCTTATTTAAAGGCACCAGTTTGTTGTACATGTTATGATGCCTACCTGCCTGATGAAGGGGATCCCAAGCCCCGAAAATGTATAAATATTTACAATTTATTCATTATTATCATTCGATTGAATCTGTGGATTGCACCGTGGAACCGGGTATTTCTTTCCATATCTACATCCTACATACTGTGAAAGTCCAAGCAACAGTACCTAAATCAAAGCAGTCTACTATTTTGTATCTGTGAATCTGTAACAAGTCAAGATACTGGGAAAGTCCAGGCAAAAGTAATCACCGGCTGGTGTTTTACAAAAATACAGAGTTTTATGGTGTATTGTAGCGCATTTTTATGCCCTCATCAGTGCATACCGCATACGTACATCTAATTAGTGTACCATTTTGTGCCTGTTAATCTGTCAAGGGCCTACAAACTGTGAAAGTCCAAGCAACAGTACTCACCGGCTGGTGTTTTACAAAAATACAGATTTTTTTTGGCGTATTGTAGCGCATTTTTCTGCCCTCATAAGTGCATACCACATACCTACATCAAAGCAGTCTACTATTTTGTATCTGTAACCAGTCTAGATACTGGGAAAGTCCTGGCAAAAGTGAATCTGTAACAAGTCTAGATACTGGAAAAGTCCAGGCAAAAGTAATCACAAGTTTGTGTTTTATGAAAATAAGTTTTCCAAGTGTACTATAGAGCCTTTTTTTTCTGTCATATGTGCATACCACATACCTACATCTAAGTAGTGTACTTTTTTGAATCTGTTAATCTGCAACAAGCCTACATACAGTGAAAGGCGTGTAATGAATCATATTTTACTCCCCCTGAGGGGCAGAGTGGAGCACAGTTTAGGTTTGATGAGATGGGCGGTGTTTCTAGTCATCGGACAGGAGAGGAGGAGCATGATCAGCTAGAGGATTATTATGAGGAAGGCGAGACAGAGGACCCAGACACACCGTGGCAGTATGCAGTGGAGATGGAGCTAGGGAGTCCATTCGAGTAAATGGCGCAAATGGCACGATGCATGCTCAGTTGCTTGCGTAGTGACCCCCTAATTGTCATAATTCGTCAGCGGGATGACTTCTGGCTCTCCACCTTATTGGACCCTTGCTACCATCACAGAATGGGGGCTTTTTTTACACCCACTGAGAGGGAGGACAAACTGACCTACTACAGAGAGATCCTACATAGTCAGTTGGCTGATGCCTATCGGCGACATGGTCCATTCACTCGCAGGTCTGACTCTCTGCGCTCACCTTCCACTGCCATGGCTGCTGGGGAGGGGAGGGGTGGCAGGAGCAGTACCAGTTCCATTATCAACAGCCTAAGTCTACAGTCGATGATGAGTAGCTATCTTCACCCGCATAGTGAAGCAACTCGTCAGCAGCAGGTAGACATGGAGCAGGACCTGAACCAGCAGGTGGTGGCATACCGTGACATGGCCATGCCAACAAACCTTGAAGATCCGCTGGACTTCTGGGCAGCCAAACTTGAGTTATGGCCGCAACTAGCAGCGTTTGCCCTGGAAAAGCTGTCCTGCCCGGCCAGTAGTGTGCCATCAGAGTGGGTGTTTAGTGCGACCGGGGCCATAGTCACCCCAAAGCAAACTGGTCTGTCCACGAAAAATGTTGAGAGACTGACCTTTGTGAAGCTGAATCAGGCTTGGATCAGCCAGAATTTCCACCCACCAATGCCAGATGTCTCAGAGTAGATTGACCATGCTGCTACACCAACACTTCACAATTATGGTTATGAAACCCTCTTGGGTTATCAATTAGGGTTATGAAACCCTCTTGGGTACTGCGAATGCCTGCTCCTGACTCATCCTGTGTCTTTCAGGAACTACTTGCCTCACTGATGCTTCTGGCCTTGGGCCTTTAATTTTTGGATGTTTAGTAGTAGCTTAAAATATGCTTAATGCAAATGTCAACATTGATCTTTAAATGTAAGGGTTAATGAAACCCTCTTGGGTACTGCGAATGCCTGCTTCAGACTGATCCTGTGTCTTTCAGGAACTACTTGCCTCACTGATGCTTCTGGCCTTGGGCCTTTAATTTTTGGATGTTTGCACTACATGTATCTACATACATGCTTAATTGAAATTTAAAAATTAATCGTGCAATGAAAGGGGTTATGAAAGCCTCTTGGGTACTGCTGATGCCTGCTCCTGACTGTGTGTTTCAGGAACTACTTGGCTTATTGATGCTTCTGGGCTTGGACCTTACATTTTTGGATGTTTAGCACAAGCTAAATACATGCTTAATAGAAATTTCAACATTGATCTTTCAATGTAAGGGGTTATGAAACCCTTTTAGGTACTTCTGATGCCTGCTCCCTACTGATCCTGTGTCTTTCAGGAACTACTTGTCTTACTGATGCTTCAGGGCTTGGGCCTTAAATTCATGGATGTTTTGCACTAGCTTACATAAATGCTTAATTGAGATTTCAACATTGATCTTTCAATCTTATGTGTTATGAAATCCTCTTGTGTTCTGCTGATGCCTTTTCCTGACTGTGTCTTTCAGGAACTACTTGGCTTACTGATGCTTCTGGGCTTGGGCCTTAAATTTTTGGATGGTAGTACTACTTAACATGCATCTTCAATAGAGATTTCAACATTCACCTTTTTACTTTTAAGGGTTGTGAACCCCTCTTATGTACTCATGCTGCTTCCTTCTCCACTCTGTCAGCCCATTGGTCCTGTGACAGTGTTCGACTCCACCTCCTCATCCTCCACCATGTCCTCAGCCTCCACTGCCCGGACAAGTGGCCCTTCAGTATACCATATGTACAGGGCATGGTGGTGTCACGCTATTCTTCACATGGTTTTCCTTGGCAAAAAGTGTTGGAAACAATGGCTGGTCAGGGCAATGGAGACATTGCGCCTACATCTCACGGCCACATGAGCCCTGTGGGGGCTTGTTAGATTTGGCCCTTTGTACCCACACACTGGGGTCTGGGACACTAAAACTTGGGAGTTAAAAGTTAAATTTAAAAAAATCATTAAATTTCAATGGTCTCCTCATGCTTCAGCCAACTCCAGGCTGTGTCATTCAGGCAATATATGGTTTACTGATACTGCTGCTGGGCCTGGGTCTGGGACTGAAAATTTGGTTATGGTAGCACTAGCTATCCAAAATCTTCATTTTCAATTTAAAAAATTCTTGTTTTTTTTCTTGGGGATTGTGATTGTGAAGCCTTGGGGTCTCCTCATGCTTCAGCCAACTCCAGGATGTGTCATTCAGGCAATATATGGTTTACTGATACCGCTGCTGGGCCGGGGTGTGGGATAATTTTTTTGGTAATGGTAGGTAGCACTAGCAATCCAAAATTCTTCATTTTACATTTCAAAAATTCTTTTTTTTTTTCTTTTTTGGAGGAGGGGGGATTGTAAAGCCCTGGGGGCTCCTCATGCTTCAGCCAACTCCAGGCTGTGTCATTCAGGCAATATATGTTTTACTGATACCGCTGCTGGGCCTGGGTCTGGGAATAAAAATTGTGTTATAGTATTTAGCACTAGCTATCCAAATTCTTCAGTTTAAATTTCACAAGTTCTTGTGTTTTTTCATAGGGATTGTGAAGCCCTGGGGTCTACTCATGCTTCAGCCAACTCCATGCTGTGTCATTCAGCCACTATATGGTCTCCTCATGCTTCAGCCTAATCCAAGCTGTGTCATTCAGCCACCATATGGTCTCCTCATGCTGCGAACACCTCCACACTGTATGATTCAGCCACTATATGATCTCCTCATGCTGCCAACACCTCCACGCTGCGTCATTTAGCCACTATATGGTCTCCTCATGCTGCCACCACCTCCACGCTGTGTCACTCAGCCACTATATGGTCTCCTCATGCTTCAGTCTCATTCAAGCTGTGTCATTCAGCCACCATATGGTCTCCTCATGCTGCCAACACCTCCAAGCTGTGTCATTCAGCCACTTTATGGTCTCTTCATGCTGCCAAAACCTCCACACTGTGTCATTCAGCCACTATATGGTCTCCTCATGCTGCCAAAACCTCCATGCTGTGTGATTTAGCCACTGTATGGTCTCCTCATGCTGCCAACACCTCCACACTGTGTCATTCAGCCACTATATATGGTCTCCTCATGCTGCCAACACATCCACGCTGTGTCATTCAGCCACTATATAGTCTCCTCATGCTGCCACCACCTCCACGCTGTGTCACTCAGCCACTATATGGTCTCCTCATGCTTCAGCCTCATCCAAGCTGTGTCATTCAGCCATCATATGGTCTCCTCATGCTGCCAACACCTCCAAGCTGTGTCATTCAGCCACTATATGGTCTCCGCATGCTGCCAACACCTCCACGCTGTGTCTTTTAGCCACTATATGGTCTCCTCATGCTACCACCACCTCCATGCTGTGTGATTCAGCCACTATATGGTCTCCTCATGCTTCAGCCTCATCCAAGCTGTGTCATTCAGCCACCATATGGTCTCCTCATGCTGCCAACACCTCCATGCTGTGTCATTCAGCCACAATATGGTCTCTTCATGCTGCCAACACCTCCACACTGTGTCATTCAGCCACTATATGGTCTCCTCATGCTGCCACCACCTCCAAGCTGTGTCATTCAGCCACTATATGGTATCCTCATGCTGCCAACACCTCCATGTTGTTTCATTCAGCTACTATATGGTCTCCTCATGCTGCCAACACCTCCACGATGGGTTATTCAGCCACTATAGGGTCTCCTCATGCTGCCAACACCTCCATGCTGTGTCATTCAGCCACTATATGGTCTCCTCATGCTGCCAACACATCCACGCTGTGTCATTCAGCCACTATATGGTCTCCTCATGTTGCCAACACCTCCACACTGTGTCATTCAGCCACTATATGGTCTCCTCATGCTGCCAACACCTTTACGCTGTGTCATTCAGCCACTTTATGGTCTCTTCATGCTGCCAAAACCTCCACACTGTGTCATTGAGCCACTATATGGTCTCCTCATACTGCCAAAACTGCCATGCTGTATTATTTAGCCACTTTATGGTCTCCTCATGCTGCCAACACCTTCACGCTGTGTCATTCAGCCACTATATGGTCTCCTCATGTTGCCAACACCTCCACACTGTGTCATTCAGCCACTTTATGGTTTCTTCATGCTGCCATCACCTCCACGCTGTGTCATTCAGCCACTATATGGTCTCCTCATGTTGCCACCACCTCCACACTGTTACATTCAGCCACTATATGGTCTCCTCATGCTTCAGCATCATCCAAGCTGTGTCATTCAGCCACTATATGGTCTCCTCATGCTGCCAACACCTCTATGCTGTGTCATTCAGCCCCTATATGGTCTCCTCATGCTGCCAACACCTCTAAGGTGTGTCATTCAGCCACTATATGGTCTCCTCATGCTGCCAACACCTCTAGGCTGTGTCATTTAGGCACTATATGGTCTCCTCATGCTGCCAACACCTCCACACTGTGTCATTCAGCCACTATATGGTCTCCTCATGCTGCCAACACCTCCACGCTGTGTCATTCAGCCACTATATTGTCTCTCATGCTGCCACCCCCTCCAAGCTGTGTCATTCAACCAATATATGGTCTCCTCATGCTTCAGCCTCATCCAAGCTGTGTCATTCAGCCAGTATGTGGTCTCTTCATGCTGCCAAATCCTCCATACTCCTCATGCTGCCACCACCTCCTTGCTGTCTCATTCAGCCACTATATGGTCTCACCATGCTGCCAAAACCTCCACGCTGTGTCATTCAGCCACTATATGGTCTCCTCATGCTTCCAGAACCTCCACGCTATGTCATTCAGACATTATATGGTCTCCTCATTCTGCTAAAACCTCCACGCTGTGTCATTTAGCCACTATATGGTCTCCTCATGCTGCCAACACCTCCACGCTGTGTCATTTAGCCACTACATGGTCTCCTCATGCTGCCAAAACCTCCACACTGTGTCATTCAGCCACTATATGGTCTCCTCATACTGATGCCACCTTCAGGCTCCATCATTGTGCTGCTCTGCAGAAGTGATTCTAAAAATGATGCCGGTAATCTGCATGTTATTCTGAATAACAGAATTATTTCACTACCCCAGCTCACTCCATATGCGTGTTCTATACCACTACTGAGGCTCTCTGTAGGCCAGCAATAGCCGTTTTTAATATAGTTTTGCCGCAAATAAATTCAGATCGAAACAAATTTGGGGGGGAAATTTGGCGAATCGGCCGAATTTTTGAAAAGTTTGCTCATCTCTAAACATGAGATGTATGCTGACTTTTAGGTACATCAATTATTTAGGTAAATGAGAAAAATATAATTTGCATAATAATTTGGAACAGGGTGTAGTCTCATATTCCCCCCCCCCCCCTTCAAAACTGAATAACACACCATCAGCCTCATTGTCTGACCTGACCCTGTGCCTAACATTCATAACCTTTTTTTTATAAGATGTTCCCATCCATCTGGCAATTTTTATATGCAGATAGTCAACCAAACAGTAAAATTCCTTTAACAGAGAGGTGTGGAAACAAAACAAAAATGGTTGGAATCAGGACACCTGAGCCTACAAGTTAGTATAAAAACAATTTTTTTATTTTTATTCTGAGAAAGGTAGTCTATACTCACCTGCTCATTCTACTTTTTTGACAGCTTTGTAAAATTTGCTGCTTAAGGGTAGGTTCACTTGGAGCACATCTGCAGCATCTTTCACACTGTGGATGAGCTGATGGAAGTCACAAGAGCAAGCACCCTGCTTAGGCTGGTAGCTCTGTGTGTTGGCTTGTAGCAGTGGATTTCCCACTGTAGACACAGTGCCTGCTCATAGCAGATGCACAGCTGGAAATCCTCTACTGCAACTTAACACACAGAGCTACTTGGCTACAGCAGGCAGCTTATTCTTGTGACTGACGTTGGCTTATCAGCAGTTTGAAATAAGCTGTTGATGTGCTCTGTGTGATTTTAGTCTTAAAGGAATACTGTAGTGGAATATAACTTATCCCCTATTAAAGGATAGGAGATAAGTTATAGATCACAGGGGTCCCACCGCTGGAACCCCTTGCAATCTCCTGTAGTGCCCTGCCGTCCAAGTAGGAAACTGCGGCAGACACGCCCCCTCCATGTATCTCTATGGGACACATGGAGGGGGGCGTGTTGGCCGGTGTGTTATGCAGGGATGAAATGCCCCCTTCCTGCACACTGCCGTGGCCCCATACAGGAGATCACAAGGGGTCCAAGCCGTCAAACCCCCAACGAGCTATAAGTTATCCAATATCCTTTGGATAGGGGATAAGTTATATTCCACTACAGTATTCCTTTAAGGGTAGAATCACATGGAGCACATCCACAGTGTATTTCAAACTGCGGATGAGCCAATGGAAATCCACTGCTATTAGTCAACACACAGAGCTATTAGCCTCAACAGGGTGCTTGCTCTTGTAACTGCCATCGGTGCATCCACAGCATGAAATATGATGTGGATGTGCTCAGTGTTACCCTACCCTTAAGCAACAAATTAAATAAGTTATATTCCACTACAGTATTCCTTTAAAATTGTTAGGGTTCACTGTGTGTTTTTTTTTTTTTTTGGGGGGGGGGGTCTTTATTGCAGCTGCATGGAAACAATGGGAATAAATGTGCAACTATCTTTCTTCATGCTATTGATAGTATATGAACAGCATTGTAAGGAAAATTCCTTAGGCTAGAAGCAGAAGGAACCGAGGTAAACCATGTCGCTGCTTTCAGTATAGTGTGGCTGCTGCAGGCTGGTTGTGTGTATTTAAGGAGAGACTCAAATTAACCATTTCACAAGCAGATGTTTCCTCTTTTAGTAGAATAACCCTTTATAAGCAGCTGTATCCTTCTTTGGCTTGGCTGATTAATGCACTAGGAATTCGTATTACACGGATGAAAAACAATATTCTGTATGAGTTCAGGTTCAGGTTTTTGGTGGGAGGTATAGTTAACCCAAATTGGTTTCTCTGGTCCATTTGTGAATCAGTTCTTCAGATTTCTAATTTGCTTTTGGTAACTGTATAGCTCACCTTTACATCTGAGCATAACTACATCACTTTGCTACATAGAAGTTATATAGAATCAACTCCCCTCTTACAGTTTGTATCTTCCAGACAGGAAGACAGTCTCATCAGATTTTATTAGTGCAACAAAAACTTTCTTCCTCGCATTGAGCTTCATTTTAAAAGTTATATAGATAACCCAATTAGCGGTACCTGAGATCTGAGCAGTCCGGAAGCTGAGCTGTTCCTCAGTAGCTGTGACGTCCGACCCTCTGTATGCTGCCTCTCATCGCCATTTTGTGCACGGACCCAGCATCCTCAGCGCTCTGTGCCGGCCCTCCCTGCAGCAAGTCAGGTCCTCCCCATCTCTCAATATTCATATATTTAGGAGGAGTTCAGCCTGCATAGGCAGCGAGGGACGTACTACATTATTAGGTACGGTGTGGGGAGTAAGTATGAGGGAGGGCTTGTGAGCCGTGAGACTGCAACAAAGCCTGATGGGTAACGTCATTCCTGATGTGACAGCAACGGCTGGGCCAAATTGAACATAAAGCATTTCAATTGACAGGTAGGAACACAAACTGTCTTATGGTGCTATTTTTTGGCATTACAATACTATTTTCATTTCTTTTGTCTAAATAAATGTATTTTCACTTTCTTCTTTAATACTAAGAGAATCATCAGATTTGTTATTAGATACACAGTATTTCTCTGTTTTCAGAATATCTGGGGGCTTCTAGTTGTCAAACTCATCTAACTGGAACATTTAAAGGGGTTATTCTGGAAAAAACTTTATATATATATATCTCAACTGGCTCCAGAAAGTTAAACAGATTTGTAAATGACTTCTATTAAAAAATCTTAATTCTTTCAGTACTTATGAGCTTCTGAAGTTAAGGTTGTTCTTTTCTGTCTAAGTGCTCTCTGATGACACATGTCTCGGGAACCACCCAGTTTAGAAGCAAATCCCCATAGCAAACCTTTTCTAAATTGGGCGGTTCCCGAGACACGTGTCATCAGAGAGCACTTAGACAGAAAAGAACAACCTTAACTTCAGAAGCTCATAAGTACTGAAAGGATTAAGATTTTTTAATAGAAGTAATTTACAAATCTGTTTAACTTTCTGGAGCCAGTTGAGATATATATATATATATATATATATATATATATATATATATATATATATATATATCTCAACTGGCTCCAGAAAGTTAAACAGATTTGTAAATTACTTCTATTAAAAAATCTTAATCCTTTCAGTACTTATGAGCTTCTGAAGTTAAGGTTGTTCTTTTCTGTCTAAGTGCTCTCTGATGACACGTGTCTCGGGAACCGCAGAATTTAGAAAAGGTTTGCTATGGGGATTTGTTTCTAAACTGGGTGGTTCCCGAGACATGTGTCATCAGAGAGCACTTAGACAGAAAAGAACAACCTTAACTTCAGAAGCTCATAAGTACTGAAAGAATTAAGATTTTTTAATAGAAGTCATTTACAAATCTGTTTAACTTTCCGGAGCCAGTTGATGTATAAAAAAATAAGTTTTTTTTCCTGGATAACCCCTTTAAGGTGTAACCGAACAATGCACCAAACATTCTTGGAACAGGGAAAACGTTTTTATAATGTTATAATCCATTAGAGATACTTCACTAGGTTTACTCATTTTAATAAAATTATTACTAGTATCACTCTTACTTTTTATCTCTAATAAATTGTATTTATTATTTAAAATGGTTTATATGACTTTTCACATCTCAGAAATAGTTGATAGAATTAGAATTAGTAAAAAAAGAATTTGAACCTGAACACCTATGCTACTATACACTTCGTTTCACTATTATTTAATGTTAAGGATTTAGTTATACAGTACATCTGTCACATAAGATGGCATTACATTTAAAAGATGTCTCGTCTTAAATTCTTCAGAATGTTTTTTCAACTAGGGTGTATCATATCATTTCTAACACCATGTAGCTTCATGATATAACATACCTTGACAATTGTTTTCTTCCCTGCGGGAAATTAAACTAGAGCAGACAGAGTGAATTTTAATGATTTCCAGGACACTCTTGAGGTCACTTGAAGGTTTTGGACCCAAAATCGACAAAACATTTTAAATCATTACTTTAAATGGCAAAAATGTTTGCTCAACAGATCAAATCCTTCCATCACAGTTAATTATATATCACACTCTGAATAATAATAAGAGGACACAATACATTCTCATTTAATAGATTGACTTAGAGAGCTTGCTAGAGATAACGTACATAATACGGAAGAAAAAACAAATACAAAAAAAAAAAAAAAAGATGAAATCCATTATATGACTTGTTCCTCTTATTGGTTTCTATACTTTTGCACCTGTAACAGTGAAATCAGAAAATGATACCCTAAACAATAGTTTTTTTTAAAGGTCAAAGGTAATGTGTCACCAGAAAATTATCAAATGTTTTTATTCAGTTTTTGGTAAGCATATTTTTTATTTAAAAAAAATATTTATTAAATATTTTTGTGTTTTTTCACAATACAGAAAAAGGAGAAAAATCAATATAGTACGGTATAAGGAGCAAAAGATACCAAACATTCCAAGTAGGCAAAAAGAACAATATCACAGCAGAAAGTTGTTATATTAGAGAAAGGCCTTTATAGGTTTCTGTATGGAAAAAGTAAAATTATGAACATAATATTGCCTAGAAGACTGATACTGAATGTATGTTACATCTTAATCACTATGGGTACATTTAAAAGAGGTTAATATAACAGAAATATTATAAACTTTTAAACACAAAGACATGTCTCCCAAGTGTCTCGCATTTGGCATGGCATTCCGAATTTTGGAGTGATTTCCCGCCATTCATGGAGTACCCCTACTTCTCCCTGCTTGTTATTCAGAAATCCTGGTTTGAAGTTGCACAGTATTAAACACATAATCTCGCATAGTTTTTTTTCATGGTCAATTATCTCAGGGTTTACACTACGCTCTTGGAGTTGACTTTGGCCAAAGGATCCTGCAGACTCCCAAGATCTTGATAAAGTCTGGTTAAATCGTAGACAGCTGCTTCGGGTTTTGTCCCCTCTGACATAGGAGACTGTATTCTGTGGTGCTGTAGAGTGTGCCATGCTTCTGTCACCAGCTCTGGTGGAAAACAATTTATTTTAAATCAACTGGTGCCAGAAAGTCAAACAGATTTTTTAATTACTTCTATTAATTTAAAAAATCTTAATCCATCCAGTACTAATCAGCTGTTGTTTACTACAGAGAAAGTTCTTTTCTTTTTTAATTTCTTTTCTGTCTGTCCACAGTGCTCTCTGCTGACACCTCTGTCCATGTCAAAGAACTGTCCAGAGCAGGATAGGTTTGCTGTGGGGATTTGCTCCTGCTCTGGACAGTTCCTGACAGTTCCAGAGGTGTCAGCAGAGAGCACTGTGGACAGACAGAAAAGAAATTAAAAATGAAAAGAACTTTCTCTGTAGTAAACAGCAGCTGATAAGTACTGGAAGGATTAAGATTTTTTAATAGAATTAATTTTCAAATCTGCTTAACTTTCTGGCACCAGTTGATTTAAAATAAATTGTTTTCCACCAGAGAACCGCTTTAAAGTGTTACAGTAATTTATATAAATGTTTCACATGTCATCCAAACATGCTAAAAGTTTAGATCGCACAAGGTCCTGAGACCTGCTGCAATCGTAAGTTATAACTGCAATGAGTGAAGCATGCGGTAGTGCACTTCCCTCCTAGCCGCCAGATCCAACTTTTGCATTCCATAGACTATATTGGAGTACATTAGCCAGATCTGTTGTTTGCCCAGAGAGTGAAGAGAACTACTTTGCACTTCACCCCGTTATAACTCACAATCTCAGCAGGTCTAAGGATTAAGACCTGATGCGATCTAAACTTTTGAAATGTCTGGATGGTAACGCTTTAAGACAAGCAATGGAAAGCAATGTTATTGTTAACTTGTGAATGTACTACTAGACTTGTGCACAAGAAAAATTTTCCTTTCGTTTTTTCGTTTTGGATAATATTTTCGGTTCGGTAATATTTTAGTTTTTGATTTTTCGGATACATTCGGTATTCGGGTTTTTATTTTTTTTCGGATACATTTGGTATTCGGGTACATTCGGGTAAATCTTTTTTAAACAGACAGGGGACCATTATCGGGAGCGTGTGTGTGCAGGAAAAGAGGGCAGCCGCAGAGATCGGAACATTGGAAGACAGGTAAGATAATATAATTTTATGTGATTTATTATTAATAAATATTGCAATGTTGAATGAATGAATGAGTAAATGAATGAATGAATGCTGTATGAATGATTGATGTGTTTGATTGTCAGCTGATTTATGTATAACATGTCATGTCATTTGCGCTAACACTGTTACTGTTACCAGGGTGCCTCCTGCTGTTGCAAAACTACCGTTTAGAACGTTTGGGGTCCCAACGTTCTAAACGGCAATTATCCAATTAAGCCTGCGGTTTAATGAATGAAAAATGTTCCCACGGCAATTACTATGCATGTCATAGAATGAATTCTTTCCTTTCATTTACGGATAACGAATGCATTCGTTATTTACCGCATGCATTCGGTAAATAACGAATGCTTTCGTTATTTTGCTATTCGTATTATCGTGGCTATTCGGGAATGTTCAAAATATGTTTTCGTGCATTCGGATCGGTCTGAATGCCCGAAAACGTTAAAATTCGGTAAATTAGACATTCGTGAGGAAACAAATTGCACATGTCTATGTACTATTGTATGCATTGAAGAAATGAATATGCTATAAATGTTCTGGTATTCATTTTATAACCAAACAGCATTTTCTATACTTTATACTTCTTTTAGGGAAGAGGTAAAATCAGATGAAAAGTTTTTAAGCACATTTCTAGAATCACAAGATGATGTTTCTGAATTCATCCAATATGTTATGTATCAAGTGGGTGATTACTGGCTAATAGAATCAATCAGGCAGAAATAATTTAGTCTAAAGGTCAGATGATATGGCGTATTAGCTAATAATAGCTCTTTTATCTATAAAGGGAGTTATAAGATAGGAAATCACTTTAAATTGAGCCTTAATGACTTTAAACAATAAACCATTTGATATTAGTAACCTTTGCTTTAGGCAATAGAAAATATGACAGGCCGGTTTATGTATTAGTAAGCTATTTCAAGTCAAAGGTGACTAAGTTTTGGGGTATGTCAGAGAGGTGCCCTATTTACTTACAGTGGATCATTGTAAATGTGCAATTCTCCTTGAAACATGACCAGTGCCATATAATTATAATGTATGTATTTATTTAATTTAAATTGACATGTTTTATTTCATTGTTAATACATGGTTCTTTCTTTGATTTTGATTAAACCTTATGTCACCCATTGACTGGACCTGAACCTGAACCTGCACTAAACAGTGTAATAAACTTACAGAAAATATATTGAGTTGTGCTTGACTTGGCATGACTTAGTAAAGCACCCGGATATCATAGCAGCAGAACCCCACCCCATTGTGTCACACAGTGAACACAGGTTGACAAAAGGAAATACCATCCCATTGTAACTGCATAGATTCCACAGTTGCCATTGACAGTTGTCGCCCAGTTGACGCCCCCTCAATGCAAGTCTATGGGAGGGGGCATGCCAGCCCCCTCCCATAGACTTGCATTGAAGGGGCAGGGCGTGACATCATGAGGGGGCGGGGCTACGTTGTCAAGAGCTCCCGGTGCCGGCCTCAGCATTCGGAACAGTTTGTTGTGAACGCTGAGCAGTGGAGTACCCCTTTAAAGGACTAGGATAAGAGCTCTTTCAGGTCTCATCTGTAACAGTCTGCCAGTTGCTGCTAGGCTCCTGTAGTAATCACTTAGACACAGCTTCCTAATGGGGTGTGACACCATCATGTGAGCTGCAACTCCTTTCATTGTCTATTGGACTGCTGAAGATAGCCAAGTAAAGCTCTCGGCTATAATCTGCAGTCCCATATACAGTAAATGGAGCATCAGTCTGTATATGTGTATACCCCTTCATTCACTGATAATAAGTCCATAATATCCTGGGAATAGGGCAATATGTTAATTGGGGAACAATGATGGGGATATTCAAAGCTCGTCACGGTAAAAAAACTAATTTATATATATATATTCAAAACTGTGTACATTAGTTTTCTGCAAGGTTTGCAAGTATCACTTCAAAACTGCTAAAGTGGTCATGTCAACGAAATTTGAGAATTTGCTATATATTTTCAAAGGCTGTGTATACAATGTATTTAAAAAATATCATGTAAAATTCACATCAGCTCTGAGGGGGTGTACAACCTATATAATTTTGATTTATTTATTTTGTACTAAATGTTATGTTAAAAGCCTAGACAAGCAATATATAGCTGTATATAACTATTAAAAGCAGTTTAACCCCTCAATTATAATTTTGCCCTTAAGGATCAATTTAGTTTTTTTTTAGTCTTTTATTGAACATTATTCTTTTTTGAAGCACTCATTCTAAAAGTCCTAAAGCTTTTATTTTGTCACCTACACACCCATTTGTTTAATCCCTTAACGACCAAGCCCATTTTGACTTTAAAGACCAGGCCATTTTTATTTTTGCATTTTCGTTTTTTCTTTCTCAGATATAGCTTGCCCCGGCAATTTTTTCCTGGGTTTGCAACTTTGGCACATAGCTTGGCAAAAGGGGTGCATAATATTACTATTTCGAGCGAAATATCAAAAAAGTGGTGCCATTTTTTTTTAACCATATAGTAAAAAAAAAGGGGGGGGGGGGGGCTTTGAGAATCCCAAGTAAATTAATGATTAACGTAAAAGAAAAAACATGCAGAAAAATACAAAAATCTTTTAATATGCCTGCCAATGTCTTTATATGATATACATGCGTGTTATGGTACTCCAAGGAGTTAATATTCTAATATGCCTCAATGCAAAATGTTGTATAGTATATAGGCATTAGTACGTGGATACCTCTTTAATATTTAAGTTGCAGTATCATGTTTCAGCCACCCTCATTACAAACTGGCACATACTGTAAATCAAGAAGGTAGATAGGTGACCCCCAGTAGGCAGCTACCTTCAGTAGGTAGGTTCTGTGAGTAAATAGATGCCCCCAGTGTAAATAGGTGATCCCAGTAGGCCGTTGCCCCCAATAGGTTGATAGGTTCCCCTTAGTAGATGGATACAGGTAGACAATCCGGCCCTGACCTGAGGAAGAAGGAAGAGTCCTTTGAAACACGTTGTCCACGAAGCTGTCTTGTATACTTACCTAATAAAAGATACATTGCTCTCACCATCATTGTGTCCTCGGGTGAGGCGCCGCAAGCCATAAGTCAAATTTCTTATGGAAAAAAGAGGAACCCTACCAGATCATCCTTATCCAGATTGTCTACCTGTATCCTGCACTGTTGTGACAATGGCATCAACGGCCGGCTACCTCTCAAAATCTATCAATTCAAAGCGCTTCATAGTGTTGTGCCTGATAGCGCAACACTCCAAGGTGAGCAGATTCATTGATCTACTGTATATACAGTTATCAACTGGTAATAATTGCACTATATAGAGCTATCTCTGTTCTCTTGGTTTTTCTTACTCCCACTCAGTAGATCGATAGGTTCACTCCGTAAGTAGTTGCCCCCAGTGTAGATAGAAACCCCCCAGTGGGTAAATAAGTGCCCCCAGCAGGCTGTTACCCCCAATAGGTTGATAAATACCTAATGCTAATGCAGAGTATACAAAAAAGAAGGTTGCAGCAGCCCTCTTGGTTAAAAAATGGAGGCTCTTAGCGCACTTTTTGATCAAAACGTGTCCCCCATCCACCACGTGGTGGTGGCCTCATTTTTGGTGGGGCCCTAACACTCATTTCACTCACCTCTGCTGGGCATATAGCCTCTGACTGGGTGACATGCTGGATCCACTGACAATAAAAAAAAAAAAAAAAAAAAACACCTGTGAAACAGGGAAGGATGCACAGCTACAGAGGGTGCCACTCCCCCTAAATTGCACAGCAAAAACAAAAAGAATAAATAGCCAGCACAACTACCTAATACACGGGTGCACACTGCTGTGTCAAATACAGATTATACAAAAAAGAAGGTTGCAGCAGCACTCTTGGTCAAAAAATGGAGGCTCTTGGCGCACTTTTTGATCAAAACGTGTCCCCCATCCACCACGGCCTCATCTTGGATGGGACAATCAGGCAGTCAGCTACTGCTGATAGCGTTGGGCGCGAATATTCGCAATTCAAATTTTTATCGCGAATATCGCAAATTCGCGAATGTTGCGAATATATTCGCTATATATTATAAATTGTGAATATTCATGCTTTTTTGCATATGCGCATATGGGAATATTCGCATATGTCAATATTTGCATATGTCAATATTCGTATATGCGCAAATTCGCATATGTAAATATTCGGATATTCCTTTTCACTTGTGGGCCAATTAGAATGATGCAAATACATCTGTCAGAGGTTATCAATAACATCCCTAGCAACCAATAGTAAAGTTGCCCACCCCCTCACTGTTTTCTTCCTCGAATACGTGAATATGCGAATATTAACATATGCGAATATTCACATATGCGAATATGATGAATAAGCGAAATTCGCAAATATAGGACGAATATTCATCTATATATGTGCAAAATATTGCAAATTCGAATATGGGCAATGCAGCTCATCATTACTGCTGACATACTGCTGTTCCCAACATGCTGAGTTGCCATCAGAGGTTAAGAATCCTCCCAGACTCAGTCTGCAGTGCAAGTTTTACACCATAGTTTGAAAGCCCAGTAACTATCTGTTTTCAGCCCCTGTGCTGATTTGGGGCCATACCGAAAACTTAGACTGACCAGAAAGGGGCCAGAAACCTTTACCAAAGGTTTTTTTTTTTTTTTGAGCAGTTATGGGATTTCCCACTATCCTGAATTTACCATATGTCACTCAGCTTTCTCTGGATAAGATATGTGCTTTCTGAAACCTGGTAGACACATATGACAGGTACCTTGGGGAAATATAATAATCCCTGACCAACTATCCTGTGACTTTTTTACAATACCTAAACCTGTCCCGAGCCAATTAAGGGTGGGTTCACACTACGTTTTGTCCCATACGGGAGCGCATACGGCAGAAGGGAGCTAAAAGCTCGCGCTCCCGTATGTAACCGTATGCGCTCCCGTATGTCATTCACTTCAATGAGCCGACCGGAGTGAAACGTTCGGTCCGGTCGGCTCATTTTTGCGCCGTATGCGCTTTTACAACCGGACCTAAAACCGTGGTCAACCACGGTTTTAGGTTCGGTTGTAAAAGCGCATACTGCGCAAAAATGAGCCGACCAGACCGAACGTTTCACTCCGGTCGGCTCATTGAAGTGAATGGCATACGGGAGCGCATACGGTCACATACGGGAGCGCGAGCTTTTAGCTCCCTCCTGCCGTATGCGCTCCCGTATGGGACAAAACGTAGTGTGAACCCACCCTAACACAGATAATTCCCTGTTAAAGTCAGAAACACCCACTTAACCATTGTCTGAGCTGTATTGTGGTTCCTGGTGTCCATAGTTGTGTCTTCCATAACTCTTTTGCTTCCTGACCTCCTGCTTTTTTTTTTCCTCCTGCCAGAGATCTTTGCCTTTTCCTGAATTGCTTGCTTGACTGCTTGGCACCAGTGCCTTTAAAGGGTGATCAGGTGGAAAAAAAAAATTTAATCAATTGATGCCAGAAAGTTAAACAGATGTGTAAATTAATCCGATTTAAAAATCGTAATCCTTCCAGTTCTTATCAACTGCTGTATACTACATAGAAAGTTGTGCAGTTCTCACTGACCACAGTGCTCTCTGCTGACACCTCTGTCTGTGTCAGGAACTGTCCGGAGTAGTAACAAATCCCCAAAGCAATCCTCTTCTGTTCTGGACAGTTCCTTATATGGACAGAGATGGCAGCAGAGAGCAGTGTTGTCAGACTGGAAAGAACTACACAGCTTTCTCTGTAGTATACGGCAGCTGATAAGTACTGGAAGGCTTAATAGAAGTCATTTACAAATCTTTCTGGCACCAGTTGATTTGAAAACATTTTTTTCACTGGACTACCACTTTAAGATTCACACCTGACCAGAGAAAGTACAGATTTGCAACAAAATAGTAAAATCCTTATATTTTGGGAACTGAAGGGCATAGAAACAAAATACAAGCAATGTTATAATCAAGACACTGAATGCGACACACTAATATAAATAATTGATTTTTCCAAACTGGCCACAGGTCCTCTTTAAACATTACTATAAAGAAACCGAATCAACCTCAAATAACTACTTGGTAGTTTATTCTTCATTTGCATTTCTATTTATTTCTATGTGCCATTGACATCTACTTCATTTTATATTAAATTAATATATGCTACAGTTCCTATGCAGATCTCATTTCATGTGTTCCCATTGCTATTGTTTGCCGCAGCTTTTCTCAGAAGGAGGCATGCTTTCCAAATCAATAGCAGTTAACGCGTGATGGAGCTTATCAGAGCCCACTGATGTCTACCCCTTTATCTCCCTTACAAAAGAATCCAAACTTGTCTAAAAAAAAAAAACGTGTGCACAGCATAGAATATTAGAAGCATTTATTTCTGGATGAGGATACATTTAATGAGCCATTTCATTAGGAGAACATTTCTTTCAGATGAACTAAGATCCCAAGTGACTTTGTCATTGTAGCTTTTTTGTTGCGCCTGAGCATTTATATTGGTTGGTGCATTTTATATGTATTCAGCTATGTTATGGTATTATTACATGTGATTTTTTTTTTTAAAGGAAATATTTAATATTTATAATTGAAACCACAACCATAAAGTAAGACTGATCTCTCCTTTTCTTCCGACGTTCCACAGCAAATCATCTGGTATGTATTACTTTTGGCTCTAAAGATAAAGACATATTTTTTTAAAGTTTTTACACATAAGCATAAAAGAACCATACTTGAGATACTTCATATGGTTAAGGGTTACATGCCAAGTAATTCCTTTTTTATGGGTTTACATTCAGTTTTCACTATAGGATGTTAAGTGTCGTGTGGCACTGCCTGTGAAGATACTACAAATAAAACTGTAATTGTAAATCTTGTATTGCTTCAAAAGAGCTCCCTGGAAACCTAGAAGTGTAGTGTCTGATAGTTAAATCAGCAAGCCTGGGGCAATAGTTATCTATGTTTTCTCTTGGCTTTTAAAATGTGTGTTTTCAGAGTAAACTCATCTTTAAAGACTATTTAGATAAATGTTGCATCCTGTTACAATTCTTATTTTTTTCATGGTGATGTGATGAAATGTACTAGACTTAAATCTACTTGTATGTGTATATATATATATATATATATATATATATATATATATATATATATAGAAAAATTAAATGGACAGTGGCACACCAGGTGTCAGCAAAAAAAATTTGATTTATTCCAAAGACGTGTAGCCTACACGTCTTTGGAATAAATCACATTTTTTTTGCTGACACCTGGTGTGCCACTGTCCATTTAATTTTTCTGTGTTTCGAGGGGTCCCCAACCTAGACCCGACACAGTAGGCACCCGAGCACCTTTTCTTACCCTGGAGTGCTGCTTTCCTGCTCTATCTATATATATATATATATATATATATATATATATATATATAAATATATATGTAGTGTGCCACTACACATCCTATGAAGTTTGGGGGTTCGGTTTTGAACTGTTTCTTATCATTATTATTATTATTATACATTATTTTTCATTTTATACTGTG
This sequence comes from Hyla sarda, assembly GCF_029499605.1. NCBI lineage: Eukaryota > Metazoa > Chordata > Amphibia > Anura > Hylidae > Hyla > Hyla sarda. Next base: position 192,282,610 of record NC_079189.1, read on the forward strand.
TACTTTTGCATTGACTTTACACAGTTTTATAGATGATTTGTACATTGATACACTGGTAATATACTTGTGACTGTGAATAAGGGGTCAACCTATGCACTACACTTAGGCTGCATTCACACTTCGTTTTTACATTGCGGGTGCCGGATCCGGCTGGGGGAGGGGCAAACCGGGCTCTCCCGTTCCCCAGCCGGACCAGCGCTGAACTCCATTTACTTTAATGAGCTGATCGGTGTCAAAGGGTAACTCCGGTCGGCTAATTTTTTTACCCGTATGCGGTTTCCTGACCGGACCTAAAACTGTAGTATACAATGGTTTTAGGTCCGGTCACAAAACCAGATACGAGTCAAAAATGAGCCGACTAGAGTTACCGTTTGACTCTGGTCAGGTCATCAAAGTAAATGGAGTTCAGCGCTGGTCCGGCTGGGGTATGGGAGAGTCCGGTTTGCTCCCCCCCCCCCCAGCCGGACCCGTAACTAAGGCTGCATTCACACTTTGTTTTTACATTACGGGTCCGGCTGGGGGGGGGAGCAAACCGGGCTCTACCATACCCCAGCCGGACCCGTAATGTAAAAACAAAGTGTGAATGCAGCCTTAGTTAGCTTTAGGAACCCTGAAGGGGTAGGGGTAGCACAACAATTTTTTTATACAGGGAATACTAAGGTAACTCTTCACCCTTCAAGCATTTCCTTGCAGCATTACCTCCCTATTCACATTTCTTAACTCATTTGGACCAACTTTGGAACAATACTAAAACAGACACAACATGGATTAGGAGACGCTTACTCAATCTCTGGATTAGGTGAGCCTACTATATTGATGTTTTTTTAGTGTCATTTACAATACCAGATTTGTTGGTGTGCGTATTGTTGTCTGGGCAAGTCAATAGACTGTTTTGCCATTACTTTGCCCATGTAGCAGCCCCTTGGTTGATTTAATTTAATCAAATGTAGTGGGTTATGTTTGGGCCTTTTGGGCTATGAATAATGTGCTGTGGGGTTCATTGCTTTAAATCACAACATTAAGAGTGAACTGGAGAGACAAGTAACACGCAGCCCTGTCTCTGAGCTAAACCCATAGATAAATAGCATTTAGACATGCAAAACAGACCCTCCTGGGTGTTTCTGATTGTTGCTCTAAAAGCAGCTCCAACCTCTCCTGTTTAGCTGCTACCTTTCCCCATTGCAGTGAAAATGCTCTGGGCAACAAGGAAGAGTGGTCTACTTTTTGTTTTCTGACTACTGTTCTGCTCACTGTATCTGTACTGCAACTCTCTCTCTCCATTACTGACTAGGCTTGCATGACTCTGATCATAGATTTGTATGTGCATTACCTGTCTTTTGCTGTGCTGATGTTGGATAACCTTTTTATACCCAGAAATTTTTCCTGACTTCTGTACTGTGTTTGTTTGTTACTTTGACTTTGCTACACCCTGCACTTAAGTAGCACAGGGAGTGAATCAGATTAAGGAGATGGTGATACCAAAAGGCAGAGACAGAGGGGGTGACTCAAGGCCACACATATCCCTGCCCTACATGGCACACCTACCTCACAGTGATTCATGTACTAAAAAGTTATTACCCCGCTTCAGAAAAAGGCAAACTAGAGTTAACTGTCAGGAGTTTCATTCACCTCCATTTATTCTTATTCTGGTTACTGGTTACTGATATTCTGGTTACTGGTTTGATTTTGACTACACTTCTTTCCAGTATCCAGACCTCTGGTATTCCTGAGTACCTGCTTTGGCACCAGACTCCCGGCTGTGTGTTTGACCAAGTTCCTGGATTCTGCTATTGTTTGTTATTTTTGTATTTTTATTATTTTAATAAAGGTGTGATTTTTACTGCACATCTCTATCTGGTTTTGTGTTCCCTAACAGTAGCCAAGTATACCCTACTACTTTACTGGTCAACCTCTTGTTCAGATTTATCTGTTAATGTCAATGTTAACTTATCAGTGGAAAAATATTTTTTAAGTAAAGACTGTTTAAAAGATCTCCATTGTTTGGAGTTTTTGCCCTTCACCAAGAGCACATCAAACACACTGTTAGCCAACACTCACTTAAAGGGTGTGTTCCGGGGGAATTAGTGCCATTTAGTACCCCCCCCCCCCAAAAGCACAAGCCCACAGAGCCCAGGAAACCCTTGGGTAAGCCCTTATTCCCTGTGATCACAACCATAACAATGCCAAGGAACTACTGTTCCAAGTTATCTTACAAGTTTGCTTCTCTCTGCAATATCTGCACCCCTCTGGGCTGCTTATATATCATTTACAAATTATAGATATGCCTATATATAATAGAGGCATATTTAGCAGTAAATGATATGTCACCAAGAGGTACACTACCCAAAAGTAGCCTCAAAGAGCCATTTCATAGGACAGCAGGAGAACACTCTTATGGCAAGACCCATCGTCTAATTCAACCACACCTGTAATCATTTACTTATCTGTCTGAGACATAACTGAATGCCCGGATTTGCAGCAACTGAATATTTCTATATGGTGCATTATGATTTATTTATTTTTGGCCAGTAACTGTATATGCACCCAACAGTCTACATGATATAAAAGAAAATTTTACTCATCAGAGCAGGCTAGGTTATTCCATTGTTCCTTGGTCCATTCCTGATGATCGCATGTCATTTGCAGGTACTTTTGGGAGTGGAAAGAAGTCAGTGGCCACTCTTCCCAGTCTACAACTACAGAGCACTATATGCAATAAACAGTATGCATTGACACCTATAATAGCCAGCTTTAACCCCTTATCGACAATGGACGTAAATGTACGCCATGGTGCCATGGTACTCAACGCACCATGATGTACATATACGCAAAGCCATGACCACGAGCGCCGGACCGGTGCTCACGTCATGCGCAACAGGTCCTGGCTGCTATCAGCAACCAGGGACCCGTTGGTAATGGGGGACATCCGTGATCGCGTGGATGTCCGCCATTAACCCCTCAGATGCCGTGATCAATACAGATCACGGCATCTGCGGCAGTGCGGTACTTTGAATGGATGATCGTTTCACTCGCAGCGCTGCCGAGGGGATCTGATCATCCAGCATGGCAGCCGGAGGTCCCCTCACCTGTCTCCGGCTGTCTCCTGGGGTCTTCTGCTCTGGTCTGAGATTGAACAGACCAGAGCAGAAGATCACCGATAACACTGATCAGTGCTATGCTCTATGCATAGCACTGAACAGTGTTAGCAATCAAATGATTGCTATAAATAGTCCCCTATGGGAACTATTAAAGTGTAAAAAAAAAGTAAAAAAATGTAAAATAAAAAAGTAAAAAAAAATTAGAAAAATCCCCTCCCCCAATAAAAAAGTAAAACGTCAGTTTTCCCATTTTACGCCCCAAAGAATGTAAAAAAATATATTAATACACATATTTGGTATTGCCGCATGCATAAAAGTCTAAACTATTAAAATATATTGTTAATTATCCCATACAGTAAACGGCATAAATGTAAAAAAAATTAAGAACATTTTTTGTCACATTTCATTCCATAAATATTAATAAAAAATTTATAAAAAATTTATAAAAAGTAAAACCTAAGCAAAAGTGGTACTGATAAAAACTACAGATAATGGCGCAAAAAATTTGCCCTCATACTGCCCCATATACAGAAAAATTAGAAAGTTATAGGTGGTCAACTAGGGCAATTTCAAACATACTAATTTTGTTCAAATGGTTTGAGATTTTTTTTATGCGGTACAATTATAGAAAAGCATATAACATGGGTATCATTTTAATAGTATTCACCAACAAAATAAAGAAAACATGTAATTTTTACTGGAAAGTGTACAGCGTGAAAACAAAACCTTCCAAACTTTGCTAAATTGTGGTTTTCTTTTCAATTTTTCCACATAAATAATATTTGTTTGGTTATGATGTAATGAACAAATTAATATTTGTTTTGATGTAATTACAAAGTACAATTGGTGACACAAAAAAGAAGCCCTCATATGGGTCTGTGGATGGAAATATAAAAGAGTTATGATTTTTAGAAGGCGAGGAGGAAAAATGAAAATGCAAAAATAAAATTGGTCTGGTCCTTAACCCCTTAAGGACGCAGGACGTAAATGTACGTCCTGGTGAGGTGGTACTTAACGCACCAGGACGTACATTTACGTCCTAAGCATAACCGAGGGCATCGGAGCGATGCCCGTGTCATGCGCGGCTGATCCCGGCTGCTTATCACAGCCAGGGACCCGCTGGCAATGGCCGACGCCCGCGATCTCGCGGGCGTCCGCCATTAACCCCTCAGGTGCCGAGATCAATACAGATCCCAGCATCTGCGGCAGTTCGCGATTTAAATGAACGATCGGATCGCCCGCAGCGCTGCTGCGGGGATCCGATCATTCATAACGCCGCACGGAGGTCCCCTCACCTTCCTCCGTGCGGCTCCCGGCATCTCCTGCTCTGGTCTGTGATCGAGCAGACCAGAGCAGGAAATGACCGATAATACTGATCTGTTCTATGTCCTATACATAGAACAGATCAGTATTTGCAATCATGGTATTGCTATGAATAGTCCCCTATGGGGACTATTCAAGTGTAAAAAAAAATGTAAAAAAATGTAAAAGTAAAAAAAAGTGAAAAATCCCCTCCCCCAATAAAAAAGTAAAACGTCAGTTTTTTCCTATTTTACCCCCAAAAAGCGTAAAAAACATTTTTTATAGACATATTTGGTATCGCCGCGTGCGTAAATGTCCGAACTATTAAAATAAAATGTTAATGATCCCGTACGGTGAACGGCGTGAACGAAAAAAAATTAAAAAAAGTCCAAAATTCCTACTTTTTTAATACAAAAAAAAATTATAAAAAATGTATTAAAAGTTTTTTATATGCAAATGTGGTATCAAAAAAAAGTACAGATCATGGCGCAAAAAATGAGCCCCCATACCGCCGCTTATACGGAAAAATAAAAAAGTTAGAGGTCATCAAAATAAAGGGATTATAAACGTACTAATTTGGTTAAAAAGTTTGTGATTTTTTTTAAGCGCAACAATAATATAAAAGTATATAATAATGGGTATCATTTTAATTGTATTGACCCTCAGAATAAAGAACACATGTCATATTTACCATAAATTGTACGGCGTGAAAACAAAACCTTCCAAAATTAGCAAAATTGCGTTTTTCGTTTTAATTTCCCCACAAAAATAGTGTTTTTTGGTTGCGCCATACATTTTATGATATAATGAGTGATGTAATTACAAAGGACAACTGGTGGCGCAAAAAACAAGCCCTCATACTAGTCTGTGGATGAAAATATAAAAGAGTTATGATTTTTAGAAGGCGAGGAGGAAAAAATGAAAACGTAAAAATTAAATTGTCTGAGTCCTTAAGGCCAAAATGGGCTGAGTCCTTAAGGGGTTAAAGGGGTACTCCCGTTGAAAACTTTTTTTTTTTTAAATCAACTGGTGCCAGAAAGGTAAACAGATTTGTAAATCACTTGTATTAAAAAATCTTAATCCTTCCAGCACTTTTTAGGGGCTGTATACTAAAGAGAAATAAAAAAAAAAGAAATGCATTTTCTCTGATGTCATGACCACAGTGCTCTCTGCTGACCTCTGCTGTCCATTTTAGGAACTATCCAGAGCAGCATATGTTTGCTATGGGGATTTTCTCCTGCTCTGGACAGTTCCTAAAATGGACAGCAGAGGTTAGCAGAGAGCACTGTGGTCATGACATCAGAGGAAATGCATTTCTTTTTTTGTTTTCTCTTTAGTATACAGCCCCTAAAAAGTACTGTAAGAATTAAGATTTTTTAATAGAAGTGATTTACAAATATGTTTAACTTTCTGACACCAGTTAATTAACAAAAAAAAAAAGTTTTCCACGGGAGTACCCCTTTAAGGCCAAAATGGGCCTGGTCCTTAAGGGGTTACCTTTTTTAGCAATTTGTGTTTTAACTTTGTACTTTAATGGATATCTCCGGGATGTACAAATTATCCCCTATCCTAAGGACAGGGGGATAAGTGTTAGATCTCGGGGGGTCCGACCGCTGGGGCCCCGGCTCCCTGTATGGAACGGGCATTTTGGTCCACTGCCAGAAGCGGCAGCCGATACAGTTTTATGACAGACCCGGAGCGCTGCTTTCGGCAATCTCTGGCTCTGCCATAGAACTGCATGGAGGGGCGTGTCCGCCGCAGCTTCGTGCTATGGTCGAAAATGCTCATTTCATACAGGGAGCCAGGGCGAGTAAACCAGAAAAAGTATTCAAGGTTTTCTTTATATACTGTGTATAACTGTATACCTGTGTACACCATATTATTGCTTAACATTTAGATGATACAAAGATGATTTACTATATATCTCTGACATTTTATGGCATATGGCCATATAACCAAATGGAATCTATCTGACTTAAAACACTAAATTAGACTAATGCTTATGGGATGACTATAAACACATTTGTGGAGACTGATGTACTAAAAAGTAAAGACATTTTTTTGACAATATTGGCAGTTGCTCCTTAGCAATACGCTAAACTGTTACTAGTATCAGATTAGTCAGTATTGCCTGACACTGTACTAACAAAGTGAAATTTTGCAACTTGTTGCTTGGAAGCATTTGGCAGAATTTTATAGCGTACCTGTCAGATCCCACACAAAAAAAAGATAAAATTAATATGTTACTCAGTACCTAATCCTGTCCACGTACATTACATTTTTCTGCTTCTATCACTTATATTTATCAGAAAAAATACCTCTTTTCATAGTTAGTACGGTCGAAAAAAGACATATGTCCATCAAGTTCAACCAGGGAATTAAGGGGTAGGGGTGTGGCGCGATATTGGGGAAGGGATGGGATTTTATATTTCTTCATAAGCATTAATGTTATTTTGTTCCATAAATGTATCTAATCCTGTTTTAAAGCTGTTAATTGTTCCTACTGTGACCAGTTCCTGAGGTAGATCGTTCCATAAATTCACAGTCCTCACGGTAAAGAAGGCGTGTCGCCCCTTGAGACTAAACTTTTTCTTCTCCAGACGGAGGGAGTGTCCCCTCGTCCTTTGGGGGGGTTTAACCTGGAACAGTTTTTCTCCATATTTTTTGTATGGGCCATTAATATACTTATATACGTTTATCATATCCCCCCTTAAACGTCTCTTCTCAAGACTAAACAATTGTAACTCCTTTAATCGCTCCTCATAGCTAAGATGTTCCATGCCCCATATTAGTTTAGTCGCGTGTCTCTGCACCCTTTCCAACTCCGCAGTGTCCCTTTTATGGACAGGTGCCCAAAACTGAACAGCATATTCCAGGTGAGGCCGTACCAATGCTTTATAAAGGGGGAGTATTATGTCCCTGTCCCTTGAGTCCATGCCTCTTTTTATACATGACAATATCCTGCCGGCTTTGGAAGCAGCAGCCTGACATTGCATGCTATTCTGTAGTCTGTGATCTACAAGTACACCCAGATCCTTCTCTACCAGTGACTCTGCCAGTTTAATCCCCCCTAAGACATACGATGCATGCAGGTTATTAGTACCCAGATGCATAACTTTACATTTATCCACATTGAACCTCATTTGCCAAGTGGATGCCCAGACACTTAGTCTATCCAAGTCATCCTGTAACTTATGCACATCCTCTATAGACTGTACCGTGCTACAAAGCTTGGTGTCATCTGCAAAGATAGAAACAGAGCTGTTAATACCATCCTCTATATCATTGATAAATAAATTAAACAACAGCGGGCCCAGTACTGAACCTTGGGGTACACCACTAATTACCGGGGACCAATCAGAGTACGAATCATTGACCACCACTCTCTGGGTACGATCCATGAGCCAGTGTTCAATCCAGTTACAAACTAAAGTTTCCAAGCCCAAGGACCTTAACTTACCTGTCAGACGTCTGTGAGGGACAGTATCAAATGCTCACAGTGTTAGAAATCATCTCAGGGGAAGGGGGCATGTCCCTCCTTGTGGTGGTGGGAGGTGATTGGTGTGTCAGCCTTGTATATGAGTCATCTCTTGTCCATGACTCATGGACAAGCCTGATACTGCTACAGAACTGGTTAGTGTCCCAGTAGGTTTGGGGACCCCTGGTGGTGGGATTTTCAGTAGCTGTTTTCTTTGTTAAATATAAAAAAGAAAAAAAAATTACAGCCATATTGCAATAAGTCTTTAATTTTCATCAGTTTCAACATATAGAAAGTTTTTGAATCTGAAAGTGATAATTTAAGGATAGGATTCTACACAGATTTTTTTCTGGCTTTTTTTTGGATAACAGCCACTGCAGTTTTAGAGCCAAAGCCAGAAGTGGATTCAAATGGAATGGAAAATATAAAGAAGGAACTTATACTTCTCCATCGTGCTTGGTCCACTTCTGGCTTTGGCTCAAAAACTGTAGTGGCTGTTTTCTAAAATATGTGTATTCTGGGTGTTGTAAATATGACTTTATTAAGATGACATTATTTGCAGTTTTGCAACAGCTGGAGGGCTACAGTTTGGAGATCACTGTGCAGTGGTCTCTAAACTGTGGCCCTCTAGATCTTGCAAAACTAAAACTCCTTCGGCGATCAGTACATGCTGGGAGTTGTAGTTTTGCAACAGCTGGAGGCACACTGGTTGAAAAATACTGAGTTAGGTAACATAACCTACCTGAAGGTATTTCAACAAGTGTGCCTCCAGCTGTGTCAAAAGTACAACTCCCATCATGCATAGTCTGTCAGTGTATGCTGGGAGTAGTAGTTTTGAAACAGCTGGAGGTTTCCCCCCCCCCCCTCCCCATGTGAATGTACAGGGTACATTCACACGGGTGGGTTTACAGTGTTTCCTGCTTTAAGTATGAGCTGCGGCAGCGCAAACTCCTAGCGGGAAACTCACCCTAAACCCCCCGTGTGACTGTACCCTAAAAACACTACACTACGCTAACACATAATAAAGGGTAAAACACTACACATACACCCCCTTACACTGTACCCCCAAATAAAAATGAAAAACTTATTGTACGACAATGTTTTCAAAACGGAGTCTCAAGCTGTTGCAAAACAACAACTCCCAGCATTTCCTGTTTGGGAATCAATGGCGTAGAATACCCCTATGTCCACCCCTATTCAAACCCTAACTTAGTCCTCAAATGCGCATGATGCTCTCTCACTTTGCTACACCAGCCTGTTAGTGTAAAAAAAGAAAAAAATTTACACTAACATGCTGGTGTTGCCCCATACTTTTTATTTTCGCATGCGGTAAAAGGAAAAAAAGACCCCAAAAATTTGTTACGGAATATCTCCCTAGTACGGAAATACCCCATATGTTGGCGTAAAATGCTCTTCGGGTGCACAACAAGGCTTAGGGGTAAGAGCACACTATGTAAATTTGAGGCCTAAATTGGTGATTTGCACAGGGGTGGCTGATTTTACAGCGGTTCTGTTATAAACGCAAAAAAATTTATACCCACATGTGACCCCATTTTGGAAACTACACCCATCACGGAATGTAAAAAGAGGTATAGTGAGCCTTAACACACCACAGGTGTTTGAAGAATTTTCATTAAAGTTAGATGGGAAAATGAAAAAAAAAATTTTTTTTCACTAAAATGCTGGTGTTACCCTAAATATTTTCATTTTCACAAGGGAAAAAAGGAAAAAAGCTCCCCAAAATTTGTAACCCCATTTCCTCTGAGTAAGAACATACCCCATATGCGGATACAAAGTGCTCTGTGGGCAAACTATAATGCTCAGAAGAGAAGGAGTGCCATTGGGCTTTTGAAGAGAAAATTTGTCCTGAATTGAAGGTCACGTGTGTTTACAAAGCGCCCATGGTGCCAGAACAATGGACCCCCCCCCCACATGTGACCCCATTTGGGAAACTATGCCCCTCATGTAATGTAATAAGGGGTACAGTGAGCATTGACACCCCACAGGTGTCTGACAGATTTTTGAAACAGTGGTCCGTGAAAATGAAAAATGTAATTTCAACCATTTCAGCAAAATTTGCTTTCCAAAAGCCAAATGTGACTCCTCTTCTGAGCATTGTAGTTTGCCCGCAGAGCACTTTACGTCCACACATGGTATTTCCATACTCAGAAGAGATGGGGTTAAAAATTTGGGGGGGGGGGGGCATTTTCTCCTTTGTAAAAATGGTAAATGTTTTTTTTGGGGGGAGACTGCACTCTAGTGTAAAATAATTTTTATTTCATTTACACATCTGACTTTAACGAAAAGTCGTCAAACACCTGTGGGTTGTTAAGACTCACTGGACCCCTGGTTACATGCCTTGAGGGGTGTAGTTTCCAAAATGGTATGCCATGTGGTGGGTTTTCTGCTGTTCTGGCACCATAGGGGCTTCCTAAATGCGACATGCCCCCAAAAACCATTTCAGCAAAATTCACTCTCAAAAATCCCTTTGTTGCTTCTTCCCTTCTGAGCCCTCTACTGCTCCCGCCGAACACTTGACATACACATATGAGGTATTTCCCTACTCAAGAGAAATTGGGCATTCCCCAACATAGTCTGAGATGTAAAGTTTCCACCCTTTGGAATTCCACCCTTCATATGTTGGACCGACTGTAAAAAAGAGAAAGGCCATCAACCATTACTTGATGATCCAAGCGAATAGGGGGACTCCCCTGTGTAACTTCGATGTCAACCAGTGGCAGCTCATATGTGACAACTGCCATTTGCTCAGGCCGTTTGAGGAAGCCACATTATTTGTCAGTCGCCAGGATTACGGGATGAACGACGTCATTCCGCTGCTTCATCTCCTACAACAGATGGTGGAAACAATGGCTGGTCAGGGCACTGGAGACATGGCGCCTACATCTCACAGCCACATCAACCCTGTGGGGGCTGAACTGGAAGAGGAGGAGGAGGGGGGGAGGGCGACAGTGAAGCACAGGCAATGTGTAACAAAATGGGTGGTTTTTATATGCAGCTAACAGGAGAGAAGGAGCAGGAGCAGCCAGAGGAGCTACCGGGTGATGAAGAAGATGAAACAGGGGACCTAGACACACCAGGGCAGTATGCAGTGGAGATGGAGGCAGTCAGTCCCCCTGAGTCACTTGCACAAATGGCACTATGCATGCTCACTTGCTTGCGCAGTGACTGCCAAATTGTCACCATTCTGCAGTGGGAAGACTTCTGGCTCTCCACCTCAATACAGACACAAAATGGAGGGCCTGTTTTACACCCACTGAGAGGAAGGACAAACTGACCTACTACAGAGACATCCTATTTAGTCAGTTGGCATATGCCATTGTCCATCCTCTCACAGGTCTGACTGGGGGGGGGCCTTTGTGCTCACATTCCACTGCCATGGCTGCTGGGGTAGCACGAGCAGTACCAGCTCCATCAACAGCAGCCTGAGTCTACAGTCAATGATGAGTAGCTTTCTTCCCCCGCATAGTGAAGCAACTAATTAGCAGCAGCAGGTAGACCTGGACCAAGACGTGAGCCAGCAGGTGGTGGCATACTTGGACCCGCCAACCCACATTGAAGATCCGCTGGACTTCTGAGCAGCCAAACTGGATTTGTGGCCGCAACTAGCAGAGTTTGCTCTCGAAAAGTTGTCCTGCTTGGCCAGTAGTGTGGCATCAAAGCGGGTGTTTAGTGCAGCGGGGGCCATAGTAACCCCAAGGAGAACTCATCTGTCCAAAAAATGTGTAGAGACTGACTTTTGTCAAAATGAATCAGGCTTGGATCAGCCAGGATTTCCACCCAACAATGCCTGATGCATCAGACTAGATTATCCATGGTGCCACACCAACAATTTGACAAAAGAGACCAGTTTCTTCTGCCTACCTGCCTCAGCTACTATTCTGATACTGCCCCCCGCTTGATGCCACACATCTGATGCCAAGTGCTCCTTCTTTAACCCACCTTTGTCAGTGGGTATTGGTATTACCACCACTCTGTCACTGGGTCACCTTCAGGACTCCTCATGCTGCTGCCACCTCCAGGCTCTGTCATTGAACCACCCCATTGTCTTGTTATGCTGCTGAAACCTCTAGGCTCTGTCATTGTGCCGCTCTGTGGCCTACATAGGCTGCCGCCACCTCCAGGCTGTGTCATTGTGCCGCCGTATGGTCTCCTCATGCTGCTGCCACCTCCAGGCTCTGTCATTGAACCGCCCCATTGTCTTGTTATGCTGCTGCCACCTCCAGGCTCTGTCATTGTGCCGCTCTGTGGCCTACATAGGCTGCCGCCACCTCCAGGCTGTGTCATTGTGCCGCCGTGTGATCTTCTCATGCTGCTGGCACATTAAACTTGTTAATCTCTTCAAAATATTCAATTGACATTTAAAAAATCTCTTTAATCTCTTCAATTGTGAGGCCCTATGGTCTCATCAGGCTACTGCCACATCAGGGCTCCAAGGAAACGGGTTGGAGCGATAAAAAGAAACCATGGTTGTCAAGCAGTTCCTTAACCCCTTAAGAACCCAGGCCATTTTTACCTTAAGGACCCGGCCTTTTTTTGCACATCTGACCACTGTCACTTTAAGCATTAATAACTCTGGGATGCTTTTACTTTTCATTCTGATTCCAAGATTGTTTTTACGGGACATATTCTACTTCATGTGAGTGGTAAAATTTTGTCGATACGTGCATCATTTCTCTGTGAAAAATTCCAAAATTTGATGAAAAAATAGAAAATTTAGCATTTTTCTAACTTTGAAGCTCTCTGCTTGTAAGGAAAACAGACATTCCAAATAAATTATATATTGATTCACAAATACAATATGTCTACTTTATATTTTCATCATAAAGTTGACATGTTTTTACTTTTGGAAGACATCAGAGGGCTTCAAAGTTCAGCAGCAATTTTCCAATTTTTCACAAAATTTTCAAAATTGGAATTTTTCAGGGACCAGTTCAGTTTTGAAGGGGATTTTAAGGGCCTTCACATTAGAAGTACCCCACAAATGACCCCATTATAAAAACTGCACCCCTCAAAGTATCCAAAATTACATTCAGTAAGTGTGTTAACCCTTTAGGTGTTTCACAGTGAAGTGAAGGAGAAAATTCAAAATCTTCATTTTTTACACTCGCATGTTCTTGTAGACACAGTTTATTTTTTATTTTTACAAGGGGTAATAGGAGAAAACGCCCCCAAAATTTGTAACCCAATTTCTCTTGAGTAAGGAAATACCTCATATGTGTAACAAGTGTTCGACGGGCGCATTAGAGGGCTCAGAAGGGAAGGAGCAACAATTGGATTTTGGAGAGTGAATTTTGCTGCAATGGTTTTTGGGGGGCAAGTCACATTTAGGAAGCCCCTATGGTGCCAGAACAGCAGAAAACCCCAACATGGCATACCATTTTGGAAACTACTACCCTCAAGGAACGTAACAAGGGGTCCAGTGAGCCTTAACACGCCACAGGTGTTTGATGACTTTAAAGTCAGATGTGTAAATGAAAAAAAATTTTTTTTTCGCTAAAGTGCAGTTTTTTTCCCCCAAATTTACGATTTTTTAGAAAGAGTAATGGGAGAAAATGCCCCCCAAAATTTGTAACCCCATCTATTCTGAGTATGGAAAAACAGGCTGGTGTAGCCCCCAACTTTTCCTGTTCATAAGGGGTAAAAGGAGAAAAAGCCCCCCAAAATTTGTAGTGCAATTTCTCCCAAGTACGGAAATACCCCATATGTGGCCTTACACTGTTTCCTTGAAATAAGACAGGGCTCCATAGCGAGAGAGCACCATGCGCATTTGAGGACTACATTGGGGATTGCATAAGGGTGGACATAGGGGTATTCTACGCCAGTGATTACCAAACAGGGTGCCTCCAGCTGTTGCTAAACTCGAGCATGCCTGGACAGTCAGTGGCTGTCCAGAAATGCTGGGAGTTGTTGTTTTGCAACAGCTGGAGGCTCCATTTTGAAAACATTGCCGTACAATACGTTTTTCATTTTTATTGGGGGAGGACTGTGTAAGGGGGTGTATGTGTAGTGTTTTACCCTTTATTATGTGTTAGTGTAGTGTAGTGTTTTTAGGGTACATTCGCACTGGCGGAGGTTTACAGTGAGTTTCCCGCTAGGAGTTTGCGCTGCGGTGAAAAATTTGCTGCAGCCCAAACTTGAAGCAGAAAACTCACTGTAAACCCACCCATTTGAATGTAGCCTGTACATTCACATTTGGGGCAAACCTCTAGCTTCAAAACTACAACTCCCAGCATGTACTGATAGACTGTGCATGCTGGGAGTTGTACTTTTGCAAGTTTTGCCAAGTTGGGCGATGATGCGAGGGCCTCAGTATCAGAGATGGCAACCCTAGTGGATAATGGTCTCCCTAGCAGCCAGGGGAACAACTCAACTAGTAGTGTGGGGGATGGTAATGCAGGTAGGCCAAGACAGTTGGTTGTGGTAGGAGATTCTATAATCAGGAAGACGGATAGAATAATTTGTAGCCAAGACCACCTCAACCGAATGGTTTGCTGTCTCCCTGTCTGCCAGGGTTCAGCATGTGGTGAAAAGGGTGGACAAATTACTAGGGGGGGGGCTGGGGATGACCCAGCTGTCGTGGTCCATGTGGGAACCAACGACAGAATACATGGAGGTGGAGGTCCTAGAAGAATTATTACAAGGAACTAGGTGCCAAGCTGAAGGGAAGGACATCTAAGGTTGTGTTCTCTGGAATACTTCCTGTGCCATGCGCATCCCAGGAAAGACAGTGGGAGCTTAGGAAGTTAAATGCATGGCTTAAAGGGGTACTTCAGTGCTTAAACATCTTATCCCCTATCCAAAGGATAGGGGATAAGATGCCTGATCGCGGGAGTCCTGCCGCTGGGGACCCCCGGGATCATGCACGCGGCACCCCGTTTGTAATCAGTGCCCGGAGCGTGTTCGCTCCGGGACTGATTACCGGTGACCGCAGGGCCGGCGGCATGTGACGTCACGCCTCCGCCCCCATGTGAAGTCACGCTCCGCCCCTCAATGCAAGCCTACGGGAGGGGGCATGATAGCTGTCACGCCCCCTCCCGTAGGCTTGCATTGAGGGGCGGAGCGTGACATCACACGGGGGCGGAGGCGAGACATCACACGCCGCCCGCCCTGCGGTCGACCATAATCAGACCCGGAGAAAACACGCTCAAGGCACTGATTACAAACGGGGTGCTGCGTGCATGATCCCGGGGGTCCCCAGCTGCGGGACTCCCGTGATCAGGCATCTTAACCCCTATCCTTTGGATAGGGGATAAGATGTTTAAGCACCGGAGTACCCCTTTAAGTCGTGGTGTAAGGGTTTGGGTTTTTAGAGCACTGGGCTGACTTTTCATTGGGGTACAAACTCTATTCTATGGAAAATTTGCACCTGAATGGAAGGGGGTCCGCTGTGGTGGGGGAGAGAATCCTGGAAGGGATGGCAGAGTATTTAAACTAGGTGAGTGGGGGGAGGATAATAAAGCAAAGAAAGCAGACAGTGGGATGGATAGGTTAGAGAGGGGTCAGGACATAATGGTGGGTGGAGAGGAGTCCTGTGGGGGAGGTTAAGAGCAGTGGATAAGGAGATCCATGGGTTACAAACCAGCCGTAAAAATAAATGTAGCCCGAAAAATTGTAACTCCAAAAATTCAAAAAATTCCATTAGCCCCAATAACTCAATAACTACAATAAGCCCCATTAACTCAAAAAATCCCATTAGCCCCAATAACTTAAATAATAACGTTAGACCCAATAACACAAAAAATCCCATTAGCCCCAATAACTTAAATAATAACGTTAGACCCAATAACACAAAAAATCCCATTAGCCCCAATAACTTAAATAATAACGTTAGACCCAATAACTCAAAAAATCCCATTAGCGCCAATAACTTAAATAGTACAATTAGCCCTTATAACTCAAATAATAACATTAACCCCAATAACTCAGAAAATCCCATTAGTGAAACTATATGTGTAAAACTTAATGGAAATGTAAAGTGTATGTTCACAAATGCCAGAAGCCTAGCAAATAAAATGGGGGAGCTTGAGGCCTTGATACTGGAGGAACATATTGATATAGTTGGGGTCACTGAGACATGGCTGGACTCCTCGCATGACTGGGCTGTTAATCTGCAGGGGTTTACATTGTTTCGCAAGGATAGAATGAACAGAAAAGGTGGTGGAGTCTGTCTGTATGTTAGAAGTGGTATGAAAGTCAGTGTGAACGATGCCATAGTGTGTGATGATTTTGAGGATGTGGAATCATTTAGTGTTGCTCGCGAATATTCGCAATGCAAATTTTATTCGCGAATATACCACTATATATTCGTAATTACGAATATTCTTTTTTTTTTTTTATTACAGTACAAATCACAGTGATCACCCCTCTCTGCTTCCAGCTTGTGTGGTGTAAAGAAGGCTCTAATACTACTGTGTGAGACAGGCGTGCGAGGGCTAATTTTTGTATATGTTTTTTTTTTTTTTAAGTTTTTAAATTTTATTTCAAATTACAAAATTACAATAATGCATTTCAAAATTCGCTTTACACAATATAAATAATCCCACCCACACCCCTATCCCCCCACCCACTACCAGCTAGGATGCCTCATTCCATTTCTTCCACTCGTTTTCAACTTTTTGACCTATCTTTTTTCCCTGATAGTAAATAGCTTCAAATCTTCTCATTTTTTGGACTTCCCTCTGCCACTCAACCCAACATGGGCCCTGGGGAGCAAACCATCTCCTAAGAATAATTATTCTAGCTAATCCGAAAGCCTTTATCAGAACACTGTTCTTGCACTGCATCCTAAGTCCTATCCCTAGAATGGCCGTTTTAATATCAAAGCTTATCTTAGTACCCAATTTCGTTTCTACCATATTGTATACCCCTGTCCAAAAGGAAAGCAGTTTTGGGCAGCTCCACACCATATGTGACAAATCCACACCTTCCATATTACATTTCGGACATTTAGAGTCAAGTCTTTTTCCTATCTTATACAAGAACCCCGGCGTATATGGGATCCTGTGTATCAGCTTTATCATAGAGATTTTATGGTTCATATTGAGAGATGATTGGGAAATATTTATGAATACTTCCCTCCATTCTTCCCCATCAATCTGACCTACTACTTGCTTCCATTTATCCCTACTCTTTGGAGGAAATTTTTCAACGGAAAATCTAACTAGGCCCTTATATAAGTTACCTAATACCTTTGTCGAGGAGGACCGAAGCCCAAACATATAGTCAAATAACTCATGTCTATTTATTGCCCATCTAGGGTTGTTCTTCTCCTTCTCAAAAGCGCTTTTGATTTGTAGGTATGAAAAGTATTCGCTCTGCCTAATACTAAATTCCCTATTAAATGTTTTCCACTCTTTTAGTGTGCTTTCTATCACAAAATCTTTAACTCTAATAACCCCATTTCTTTCCCAGTTAACATATTCCTTTAATTTCATCATTTCTGGAAAATTTCCATTACCCCACATTAGTGTGTAGTGCATACTACCCTTAATCCCTAATAAACGTCTCGTGAATCTCCATACTTTATTAAACATATTACAAGTGGGGATTTTTCCCCTGTGCATACATCTTCCCCCTTCAATTAATTCCAAAGTGCTATCCCCCCTAATACCTAATTTAGAAAAAAAAACTTTTAAAACATCATCTTCCTTTATCATGTATTCAATTTGTGCCGCTATATAATACAGTTGCATATTTGGTATACCCAAACCATCACTACTCAAGGGAGGACTCAGAAATGTGTGTTTCATCCGTGTTTGTTTCCCATCCCATAAAAAATCATTAATCTCACTCTATATTTTATTAAAATGGTGCTCCCCTAACCAAACTGGTGCTGCTCTAATCACATGCAAAACCATAGGGAAAATAATTGTCTTTATCAGCTTAATTCTTTCAGCCATATTCATACGCAACTTTTTCCATATTTGAATTTTGTTTCTTACTTTCTGTCTCAATGGGGTAATATTCAACTGGGCAAACTCTTCTATATTTCTCGAAATCTTAATTCCTAGGTATTCCAGGGCATCATTTTCCTGCAAAACATGTATCACTCTCTGGCAGCCCTGGCTATCACCTGACAACATTAATAATCCTGATTTATTCCAGTTTATCTGAAAGCCAGAATATTTCCCAAAATCCTTTATCAAGTCAATAATGCTAACAAACTTTCTTCCTGGATCTGTGACAAACAATACAACATCGTCTGCATAAAGCAGTATTTTCTCCTCCTCTCCCTCGACACCAAACCCATCAAACAAGCTGGAAGATCTAATCAATCTGGTTCAATGAAAAGGGAGAAGAGGAGCGGTGATAGGGGGCATCCCTGCCTAGTTCCTCTCTGCAGCGTCACTACCTCCCGGGAAATAATATTATTAATATTAACTTTGGCTTTGGGGGATCTATATAGGGCCCTGAGCCCCTGTAAGAAGCCTTCTCCAAGATTCATATGTTCTATTATTTTAAAGAGGAAGCCCCACTCCACCCTGTCAAACGCTTTTTGAGCGTCAAGAGACAGGATGCAGTGGGAGCCACCCTCACCCCTTGCCTGCATATTAAGAAAAACTCTTCTTATATTATTATAGATATTTCTTCTCTGCATGAATCCTTTCTGTTCCTTCCCTATTAGCTTATCCATCACTCGTTGCAAGTGCCAGGCCCAAATTTTAGCTAAAATTTTCAGGTCTGTGTTTAGGAGTGAAATTGGCCTAAAATCATCCATTACGCCTCTTTCCCTACCTTTCTTAGGAATCAGTACAATGATGGCTTCAGCCATAGTTGGGGATAACTCCCCACTACTCAAGGATTCATTATAAACCTCTAAAAGGTATGGCAGTAGCACTCCCCCAAAACATTTATAAACTTCAAAGACCAGACCATCCGAGCCCGGGGCGGAGTTATGTACAAAGGACTTTAGGGCAGCTTCCATTTCTCCTATACTAATCTCTTCCCCCATTTTCACCTTTTCTTCCTCGCTGATACTAGGGAGCCCCATTTTCTTTAAAAAAATGTCAATTTCATCATCTGACACAAAGCTTTCCCTCGAGTATAAATCCTGGTCAAATTGGGTTGCCACACTTGTTATTTCCTCCTGTTTAGTACATTCCCTACCCTCTTTATTTTTTATCCCAATAATTGTTTTTTTCCCTTTCTGATTAATAATTCACATACGTGTTTTGTTTGGTTTACCTGTTTCAACATATTGTCTCTGTTTCCTGAAAAAAAAAGCGTGTTGAGCCTTCTCTAGGGCAATTTTACTGTACAGATCTTGCAGCTATTTAAGATGATCCCAGTTCTCCGAGTTAGGATTAATGCCATATATGCTTTCGGCTGCCGCTATTTTCCCCAGTATCGCGTTTTCCTTCTCCTTACATTTCCTTTTAAACCTGGCGATATTCCTAATGAGAAGTCCCCTCAAGAAAGCTTTTAGTGTATCCCATACTGTCAGAGTATCAGCTGTGCTTTTGTTTATTTCCCAAAATTCTCTAATTTCGGAGCTTACCCCCTTTGTTACAACCTCAATTTTTAACCAATGGGGATTTATATACATACTCCTGGAGGCTTCCTGTGTCTTCCTCTCCTTTTTAATATAACAGACTAACATTGCGTGATCTGACACACACCCAGGCTCATACACTATTTTATGAGTAAAAATTAGACCTGCATTATTAACAAGGACGTGATCAATTCTGGAGGCTGTTTTGTGAGTGGCATTATAACAGGAGAATTTCTTCTTGTACGGGTATAACTTTCGCCAAGCATCCTCCCATCCCACCTCCTGACACCAGCTATAAAGCAGAGTATTATTATTTCCCAAATTTCTACCCTGCCAGTCAAGATCCTTATTCATAATGCCATTCATATCACCCATTACCCAAAGGTCAGTAAACTCTTTATCCATTTGAAAATCCATTAAGACTTGAAATACTTCTGTTGAAAAGGGAGGGGAGATGTATGTAAACGCTAAAATAGATAACCTACCCTCCCATTTAACATAGAGAAATACAAATCTACCTCTATGATCGATTAGAGAGTTTAACACTTGCATGTTTACAGCCTTATGAATTAAGACTGAGACCCCTGAGGAGTATTCTGAAAAAGTAGAATGGAAAGCTTCCTTTATCCAGCCCTTACTTAGGATATTCAGCGAATCCTTGGTCAGATGGGTCTCTAGGAGACATACAATTGCTGGAAGATGTTTGTTTATTCTATTGAATATTGCTACCCGTTTACTCCTGTTTTTTAACCCTCTCACATTCCATATTAATATTCTATTACTGTTATTCGTAGACATAAACATTTTTCTGTTCTTTTTTCCGGAACCGACAGGCTCCACTTCTCGCTATAGGGTGCATCCCAGCTGGTAGTGCCTCAACCCTCCCCAACCCTCTTCCCCAACCCTCCTCCAACCTCCCATCCTCCCCCTCTATTGACTCATGATACCCACGAATCTCTAAACTGCACTATACCCTCTCCCTCCGGACCCCCCCTCCACCACCTTCTACATAATTTCTGCTTCCCCTACCACTCCTAGAATCCCCTCTCCTCCAGCCATTTACTGGTCTCATCGTCACTAGTGAAGAAATACACCCTTTCCTCAAATGTAATCCTCAGTCTGGCGGGGAACAAAAGAGAGAATTTAATGCCGGCCGCATGCAGTCTCTTTTTAACAGGATTAAAGGCCATTCTTCTGCGCTGGGTATCTCTTGACAAGTCCGGGTACATGAACACCCTAGAGTTGCCGACTGGGATTGCTCCCTTTTCTCTTGACAATTTTAAAAGGCAGTCTCTATCTTGAGAGCATAATAGTTTGACCAAGAGCGTTCTTGGAGCAAGACCCGGAGCAGGCTTCTTCATGGGGATCCTGTGGGCCCTCTCGACATGAAATAAATTTGTGAGTAGGGATTCCCCAGCAATTTCCTTCAACCATTTTTCAATGTAGGATGTGGGGTTTTCCCCTTCTTCACCCTCCGGGATCCCCACAAATCGTACATTATTACGTCTTGATCTGTCCTCTAAGTCTGCCAGCTTTTCTCTGAAATATCTGTTATCCTCTTTCAGAACTTCTCGCTCCTTTCGCATTTCGCCCAGCTCTTTTTTCATATGTGGAACTGCTTTTTCTATCTGCTTAACTCTATCTTTAATCTTGTTGGTGTCTTCTCTTATAAAGGAGACCTCCGCACTTAAAGCGCCCATTTGAGATGTTGGGTCCTCAAGTGACTTATTACATTTTTCAACCCCATTCATTATAGATTTCAGAACCTGTGAGTCTAGATTCCCCCCTTCCACCTCTGGCAAGTCATCTCCTGACTGTAATATAGTAAATCTTGATCCACTCACAGTATTATGATGTTCTTGTTCTTGTCCCACTTGTTTTTGGTTCCTAGTTTTGATATTATCAAGTGGGGACTTCATGAATTTATCCATTCTTATATTATGTGGGGCATCACTCCCCCCCCCCCCCCCCCCGATAGATTTTCTGGCATTGACTTTGGGAGGCATGGCAACACCTGGAGCCGAAAGTCTATAATTAAGCACAATACGGGAAGGTGTTTTTAATCAAGATGTATTTGGAGAAAGTTCTTAATTCTTACCGTGCACCTCTTTTTATAGCCGGAGGTGGAGCAGAAAAAAGAAAAAAAAAGGAAAAACAAACGAGACTCACAGTTCTGCAGTATATTCAGGTCCCAGGTCAGAAATACATACAATCCACCACCTCTCACTTGCTGGGGGAAAAGAAGTAAAGACAGGCGAATAAGCAAATGTACTGGTAGAGATCATCAGAGCTCCAAATGAGGTAGGTATACCATCACATCTAGCCCCCTCTAGCTTGGTTCATACCGAGGCTGTCAGAACAACAGAGTCCAGCGACCCCATAAAGGATACCAGGGATGCCTCACTATTTTTCCGTACATCCCTCCATGACACCTCCTATAGTGGAAAGAGGGACATACCCTGGTATTCCCCTGGCAAACATTTTTCATTGCATTTTCCATAATACTGGTTGAGCCACTAATCATAATATCATAGTAGAGCCTAGAGAGCTCGATTATTCCGAGGAGAGCTAGCATTCACATAGCTCAGAGGAGCCCCACCATCAGTGCAGCAGCATATAGAATAATGTAGCTCCACTTACAGTCTTTCACTGGCTCAATCTGTCTCCACACACTCCTTCAGTCCTTGGAGCAGGCTCCTGTGCCTCTCGTCCTGCCTCGGCGTCTTCCTGGAGCACTGAGTCACATGACTGCTGTATCACATGGTCCCATCCAGCCACTAACCATGAGGTTGTCAGGCCCCTCTCCAGGAGCCTGAGCTGGCTCAGCTGTGCCTGAGCGTACCATCGCCCGACCATGTCCGGATCCCATCCTCTGGTGAGGGAGCTCGATCAGCGGCACATCTTCATTGAGAGGAGGGGGGAGGAGGGGGGAAGCCAGGGCAGGGTTGCAGGAGTTTTTTCCCTAGCAGCGTTCGGCGGGTGAGGGGCCGGTCCGGAGGCCCGGAGCTGACGGCGTTACGTCATGCCGTCACGTGACCTTACTCCTAAATGTTATCCACCTTACATTGAATTTTTGTATATGTTAATTTTCGCATATGCAAATTTTCGCATACGCGAGTTTTCGCTTATGCGAAAATAAAACGCGAATATTACGAATATGTGAACTTAGCAAATATATGACGAATATTTGTCCATATATTCGTAAAATATCGCAAATTCGAATATGGACTATACCGCTCAACACTAGAATCATTGTGGGTAGAATTACAAAAGGAGGGAAATACTGAAAAAAAAGTATTTGGTGTAATCTACAGAACCCCTAATATCACTGAGGAGATAGAAGGTCGGCTGCATAAACAAATAGAGAGGGCCGCCCGGGCAGGTACAGTGGTAATAATGGGAGATTTTAACTATCCAGATATAGATTGGGGTCGGGGGCTGGCTAAAACTACAAATGGGAGAAAATTCCTAAATTTATTGCAGGATAATTTTAAGGGCCAGTTTGTGGAGGACCCAACAAGAAGTGATGCCTTGTTGGATCTGATCATTTCCAACAACGCAGAGCTGGTTGGTAATGTAACTGTGCGGGAAAACCTTGGTAATAGCGACCACAATATAGTTACTTAAGACAGGCGGGGAAGGCAAAAACATATAACTTTAAAAAGGCATATTTCCCTGGGCTGAGATCTGCACTACAGGACATAGACTGGGGGGAGGTGTTCTCAAATACTGATAAAGAAGGTAAAAGGGACATCTTTAACCTCTTAAGGACCCAGGGTGTATGGATACGCCCTCACACTCTGGGCCTTAAGGACCCTGGGCGTATCCATACACCCTGGCGTTTTCCGGTCCCTGCCGCGCGCCGGGCAGAGATCGGAAGTGGATGCCTGCTGAAATGCTTCAGCAGGCATCCAGGGAAAACGCCGAGGGGGGCCAGGTAGAAATCGCCCTTGCGATCTGCGGCGATACCGGGCTGATCGGGTCTCTGGGACCCGACCGCCCGGTAATTTTGTGGGTGGTTACTTTCTCCCGCCCTGCCCGGCCCCTGGAAGTCCAGAGAGGACGGAAGGAAGACCGGAGGACATGGCGGGGGACGGGGAGTGCTGGGGCCCGGCCCCGGTACTTACCTTGTCCCTGAAGACCCGGATCCCGGCGATGAAGACGGCGGCGACAAGTGAGTTCCTCTTCAGCCGCGGTTGGGCACTTTACAGCAATGCACGTCGCCGTAAAGCGACATGCATTGCTGTAATGGGACCCTGTATACTACAACTCCCAGCATGCCCAGACAGCCCTTGGCGTCTGGGCATGCTGGGCGTTGCAGTTTTGCAACATCTGGAGGTCCACAGTTTGGAGACCACTGTGCCCTTCCAGATGTTGCAAAACTACACATCCTCAGCATGCCCTTACTGTCCAGGCATGCTGGGAGTTGTAGTTCTGTAACATCTGGCCCTTCAGATGTTGCAGAACTACAACTCCCAGCATGCCTGGACAGTTTTGTCATACTGGGAGTTGTAGTTTTGCAACATCTGGAAGGGCACAGATTGGGAACCACTGTATTAGTGGTCTGCAAACTGTAGTCCTCCAGATGTTGCAAAACTACAACTCCAAGCATGCTGGGAGTTGTAGTTCGGCAACATCTGGCTCTGAAGATGTTGCCGAACTACTACTTCCAGCATGCCTGAGAATGTTTGGGAGTAGTGGTTTTGCAACAACTGGAGGCACACTGGTTGGGAAACATTGTCTGTTTCCTAACTCAGTGTTTCCCAACCCGTGTGCCTCCAGCTGTTGCAAAACTATAACTACCAGCATGCACTGATAGACTGTGCATGCTGGGATTTGTAGTTTTGCAACAGCTGGAGGTTCCCCCCCCCCCCCCCCCAGTGAATGTACAGGGTACATTTACATGGGAAGGGGGCTTACACTAAGTATCAGGCTGCAAGTTTGCGATGCAGCAAATTTTGCGTGGCAGCTCAAACTCGCAGCAGGAAACTCGCTGTAATCCCCCGTCTGTGTGACTGTACCCTAAAAACACTACACTACACTACACTAACACAAAATAAAATAAAAAGTAAAAAACACTACATATACATATACCCCTAGACAGCCCCCCTCCCCTCCCCAATAAAAATGAAAAACGTCTGGTACGCCACTGTTTCCAAAATGGAGCCTCCAGCTGTTGTAAAACAACAACTCCCAGTATTGCTGGACAGCCGTTGACTGTCAAAGCATGATGGGAGTATTGCAAAAGCTGGAGGCACCCTGTTTGGGAATCACTGGCGTAGAATACCCCTATGTCCACCCCTATGCAAATCCCTAATTCAGGCCTCAAATGCGCATGGCGCTCTCACTTTGGAGCCCTGTCGTATTTCAAGGCAACAGTTTAGGGCCACATATGGGGTATCGCCGTACTATGGAGAAATTGCCTAACAAATTTAGGGGGTCTTTTCCTCCTTTCACCCCTTATGAAAAGGTGAAGTTGGGGTCTACACCAGCATGTCAGTGTAAAAAATAAATAGTTTACACTAACATGCTGGTGTTGCCCTATACTTTTCATTTTGACAAGAGGTAAAAGGGAAAAAAGCCCCCCAAAATTTGTAATGCAATTTCTCCCGACTACGGAGATACCCCATATGTGGGCGCAAAGTGCTCTGGGGGCGCACAACAAGGCCCAGAAGGGAGAGTGCACCATGTACATTTGAGGTGATTTGCACAGGGGTGGCTGATTGTTGGAGCGGTTTGCAAAAGTCGTGAAACCCCTGTGGGGTATTAAGGCTCACTTTATTCCTTGCTACGTTCCTCAAGGGGTCTAGTTTCCAAAATGGTATGCCATGTGTTTTTTTTTTCTCTCCTGGCACCATAGGAGCTTCCTAAATGCGACACGCCCCAGAGCAAAATTTGCTCTCAAAAAGCCAAATATGACTCCTTCTCTTCTGAGCATTGTAGTTCGCCCATAGTGCACTTCTGGTCAACTTATGGGGTACCTCCATACTCAGAAGAGATGGGGTTACAAATTTTGTGGGGTATTTTCTGCTATTAACCCTTGCAAAAATGTGAAATTTGGGGGGAAACACACATTTTAGTGAAATTTTATTTTATTTTTTTACAAATGCAAAAGTCGTGAAACACATGTGGGGTATTAAGGCTCACTTAATTTCTTGTTAAGTTCCTCACGGGGACTTGTTTCCAAAATGGTATGGCATGTATTTTTTTTTTTTTTGCTGTTCTGGCACGATAGGGGCTTCCTAAATGCAACACGCCCCCCAAAAACCATTTCAGAAAAACATACTCTCCAAAATCCCCTTGTCGCTCCTTCACTTCTGAGCCCTCTACTGCGCCCTCCGAACACTTTACATAGATATATGAGATATGTGCTTACTCGAGAAAAATTGGGCTACAAATATAAGTATAAATTTTCTCCTTTTACCCCTTGTAAAAATTTAAAACTTGGGTCTACAAGAACATGCGAGTGTAAAAAATGAAGATTGTGAATTTTCTCCTTCACTTTGCTGCTATTCCTGTGAAACACCTAAAGGGTTAAAAGGCTGACCGAATATCATTTTGAATTCTTTGGGGGGTGCAGTTTTTAAAATGGGGTCATTTGTGGGGTATTTCTAAGATGAAGACCCTTCAAATCCACTTCAAACCTGAACTGGTCCCTGAAAAATAGTGAGTTTGGAAATTTTGTGAAAAATTGGAAAATTGCTGCTGAACTTTGAAGCCCTCTGGTGTCTTCCAAAAGTAAAAACTTGTCAATTTTATTATGCAAACATAAAGTAGACATATTGTACATGTGAATAAAAAAAACATTTTGAATATCCATTTTCCTTACAAGCAGAGAGCTTCAAAGTTAGAAAAATTCAAAATGTTCAAATTTTTCATAAAATTTTGGGATTTTTCACCAAGAAAGGATGCAAGTTACCAAAAAAATTTTACCACTATGTTAAAGTAGAATGTGTCACCAAAAAACAATCTCGGAATCAGAATGATAACTAAAAGCATTTCAGAGTTATTAATGTTTAAAGTGACAGTGATCAGATGTTCAAAAAATGGCCGGGTCCTAAGGTGTAAAATGGCTAGGTCCTTAAGAGGTTAAATCAACTCTAAATAACTATACAGCTAAATATATACCAAAGGGGAACAAATATAAACGATTAAAACTAAATCCTGCATGGCTGACAAATTATGTTAAAAGAGCAATAAACAACAAAAAAATAGCCTTCAAAAAATACAAATCTGATGAGTCAGCTATAACATTTAAACAGTACACAGAGCTTAATAAAATCTGTAAAAATGTAATAAAAACAGCAAAAATTCAAAATGAGAGAAAGGTGGCCAAAGAAAGCAAAACTAATCCTAAATATGTTTTTTAGATATATAAATACAAAAAAACCAAGGACAGGGCATGTAGGACCCCTTAATAATGATAATGGGGAGGTTGTCACGGGCGATCAAGAGAAGGCGGAGCTGTTGAATGAGTTCTTTAGTTCTGTATATACTAGGGAAGAAGGAGGAGCTGACATTGGACAGGTCAGTGCTGGTAACACATCATGTAATGTACTGAACTGGCTTAATGTAGAGATGGTACAAGGTAAGTTAAGTAAAGTAAATGTAAGCAAATCTCCAGGACCAGATGGATTACACCAAAGAGTTCTTAGAGAGGTAAGTTTAGTAATATATGTACCCTTGTTCATGATATTTAGAGATTCTCTGGTGTCTGGTATTGTGCTAAGGGACTGGCGCAAGGCGAATGTGATACCAATCTTCAAGAAGGGCTCTAGGTCTTCGCCAGGAAACTATAGACCGGTAGGTTTAACGTGCATTGTGGGTAAATTGTTTGAAGGACTTATAAGGGATTACATACAGGAATACATAGGGGATAATATTATTATAAGTGATAGCCAGCATGGGTTTACTAAGGATAGAAGTTGTCAAACCAATCTAATTTGCTTTTATGAAGATGTAAGTAGAAGCCTTGACAGAGGAATGGCTGTGGATATAGTGTTTCTGGATTTTGCTAAAGCGTTTGATACTGTCCCTCATAGACGTCAGACAGGTAAGTTAAGGTCTTTGGGCTTGGAAACGTTACTTTGTAACTGGATTGAACACTGGCTCATGGATCATACCCAGAGAGTGGTGGTCAATAATTCGTACTCTGATTGGTCCCCGGTTATTAGTGGTGTACTCCAAGGTTCTGTACTGGGACCGCTGTTGTTTAATTTATTTATCAATGATAGAGAGGATGGTATTAACAGCTTTGTTTCTATCTTTGCAGATGACACCAAGCTTTGTAGCACAGTACAGTCTATAAAGGATGTGTATAGGTTACAAGATGACTTGGATAGACTAAGTGTCTGGGTATCCACTTGGCAAATGAGGTTTAATGTGGATAAATGTAAAGTTATGCATCTGGGTACAAATAACATGCATGCGTCGTATTTCTTAGGGGCTATTAACATTTGACCGCTAAGCGGTCACTAAGACCCTATATTTCCCACCTAATATAAAACTTAACGTATGTCTTAGGGGGGATTAAAATGGCAGAGTCACTGGTAGAGAAGGATCTGGGTGTACTTGTAGATCACAGACTTCAGAATAGCATGCAATGTCAGGCTGCTGCTTCCAAAGCCAGCAGGATATTGTCATGTATCAAAAGAGGTATGGACTCAAGGGACAGGGACATAATACTCCCCTTTTATAAAGCATTGGTATGGCCTCACCTGGAATATGCTGTTCAGTTTTGGTCGCCTGTACATAAAAGGGACACTGTGGAGATGGAAAGGGTGCAGAGACGTGCGACTAAACTAATATGGGGCATGGAACATTTTAGCTACGAGGAACGATTAAAGGAGTTACAATTGTTTAGTCTTGAGAAGAGACGTTTAAGGGGGGATATGATAAATGTATATAAGTATATAAATGGCCCATACAAAATATATGGATAAAAACTGTTCCAGGTTAAACCCCCCCCCCCCCCCCCGCCCAAAGGACAAGGGGGCACTCCCTCCATCTGGAGAAGAAAAGGTTTAGTCTAAAGGGGCGACACGCCTTCTTTACCATAAGAACTGTGAATTTATGGAACAGTCTACCTCAGGAACTGGTCACAGCAGGAACAATTAATAGCTTTAAAACAGGGTTAGATACATTCCTGGAACAAAATAACATTAATGCTTATGCAGAATTATAAAACAACATCCCTTTCCCTTATTCCCTTACACCCTTCCCTTCAATTCCCTGGTTGAACTTGATGGACGTATGTATTTTTTCAACCATACTAACTATGTAACAGCTGGAGGCACACTGGTTGGAAAACCTTCAGTTAGGTCCAGCATTTTCCAACCAGTGTGCCTCCAGCTGTTGCAAAACTTCAACTACCAGCATGTGCTGTTCGCCGAAGGGCATGCTGCGAGATGTAGTTATGCAACAGCTGGAGGTACGCAACTACAATTCCCAGCATGCCGAGACAGCTGTTTGCTGTTTGGGCATGCTGGGATTTGCAGTTTTGCAACATCTGGAGGTCTACAGTTTAGAGACCCCTGCACAGTGATATCAAAACTGTGGCCCTCCAGATGTTGCAAAACTACAAATTCCAGCATGCCCACACAGCAAACAGCTGTCTGGGCATGCTGGGAGTTGTAGTTTTGCAACATCTAGAGGGCTACAGTTTAGAGACCACTGTATAGTGGTCTCAGACTGTAGCCCTCCAGATATTTCTAGGCAACTCACCAGCTTCTGTAGGATCCAGGGAGCTACATCGCCGTCCTCTTCTTCTGCTGATAAGTAAGTGGACTTCGGTGACGGTCCCTTAGGTTTCCCCATTTTGCCCCGCCTATTGTGGGTGGGCAGAACGGGGATAGTGAAATTTAACCCACACCCCCCCCCCGCCCCCGATCTGCTATTGGTCGTCGCTTTTTGATGACCAATAGCAGAGATAGGAGGGGTGGCACCCCTGCCACCTCACTCTTATCCCTTCACGATGATCGTGGGTGTCTTGGACAACCGCGATCCCCCTTATATTCCGGGTCACCATAGACCCGTATGACCCGGAATCAGTGCAAATCGATCTGATGACCCCCCCTTGGCATTTGTACGGGGTTCCTGCTGATAGATATATGCAGTCACCCCGATCCGGTCCCTGCTCGACGCGCGGCGGGGACCGAAATCCCACAGGGGTACAAGTATGTTCTGGGTCCTTAAGTACCAGGGAGCGAAGGCGTACCTGTACACCCTGGTTCCCTATGTGGTTAAAGAGGTACTCTGGTGGAAAACTTTTTTTTTTAAATCAACTGATGCCAGAAAGTTACTGTCCAGAGCAAGAGAAAATCCCCATAGCAAACATATGCTGATCTGTACAGTTCCTAAAATGGACAGAGATGTCAGCAAAGAGCACTGTGGTTGTGACAGAAAAGAAATCCAAAAAGAAAAGAATTCCCTATGTAGTATTCAGCATCCAATAATTACTGGAAGGATTAAGAATTTTTAATAGAAATAATTTACAAATCTGTTTAACTTTCTGGCACCAGATTGATTAAAAAGAAAAAAAAGTTTTCCACTTGAGTACCCCTATAACCTCTTAAGGACCCAGCCATTTTACACCTTAGGACCCGGCCATTTTTTGAACATCTGACCACTGTCACTTTAACATTAATAACTCTGGAATGCTTTTAGTTATCATTCTGATTCCAAGATTGTTTTTTCGTGACATATTCTACTTTAACATAGTGGTAAAAATTTTTGGTAACTTGCATCCTTTCTTGGTGAAAAATCCCCAAATTTTATGAAAAATTTGAAAATTTTGCATTTTTCTAACTTTGAAGCTCTCTGCTTGTAAGGAAAATAGATATTCAAATTTTTTTATTCACATATACAATATGTCTACTTTATGTTTGCATCATAAAATTGACAAGTTTTCACTTTTGGAAGACATCAGAGGGCTTCAAAGTTCAGCAGCAATTTTCCAATTTTTCACAAAATTTCCAAACTCACTATTTTTCAGGGACCAGTTCAGGTTTGAAGTAGATTTTAAGGGTCTTCATCTTAGAAATACCCACAAATGACCCCATTATAAAAACTGCACCCCCAAAGTATTCAAAATGATATTCAGTCAGCCTTTTAACCCTTTAGGTGTTTCACAGGAATAGCAGCAAAGTGAAGGAGAAAATTCACAATCTTCATTTTTTACACTCGCATGTTCTTGTAGACCCAATTTTTGAATTTTTACAAGGGGTAAAAGGAGAAAATTTATACTTATATTTGTAGCCCAATTTCTCTCGAGCAAGCACATACCTCATATGTCTCTGTAAAGTGTTCGGCGGGCGCAGTAGAGGGCTCAGAAGCGAAAAAGCGACAAGGGGATTTTGGAGAGTACGTTTTTCTGAAATGGTTTTTGGGGGGCATGTTGCATTTAGGAAGCCCCTATGGTGCCCGAACAGCAAAAAAAAAAAAAAAAAAACACATGCCATACCATTTTGGAAACAAGACCCCTTGAGGAACGTAACAAGGAATTAAGTGAGCCTTAATACCCCACATGTGTTTCACGACTTTTGCATATGTAAAAAAATAAAATTTCACTAAAATGTGTGTTTCCCCCCAAATTTTACATTTTTGCAAGGGTTAATAGCAGAAAATACCCCACAAAATGTGTAACCCCATCTCTTCTGAGTGTGGAGGTAACCCATAAGTTGACCAGAAGTGCACTACGGGCGAACTACAATGCTCAGAAGAGAAGGAGTCATATTTGGCTTTTTGAGAGCAAATTTTGCTCGGGGGCATGTTGCATTTAGGAAGCCCCTATGGTGCCAGGAGAGCAAAAAAAACCCACATGGCATACCATTTTGGAAACTAGACCCCTTGAAGAACGTAACAAGGAATAAAGTGAGCCTTAATACCCCCACAGGTGTTTCACGACCTTTGCATACGTAAAAAAAAAAAATAATTCACTAAAATGTGTGTTTCCCCCCAAATTTCACATTTTTGCAAGGGTTAATAGCAAAAAATACCCACCAAAATTTTAAACCCTATCTCTTCTGAGTATGGAGGTACCCCATAAATTGACCTGCAGTGCACTATTGGCGAACTACAATGCTCAGAAGAGAAGGAGTCATATTTGGCTTTTTGAGAGCAAATTTTGCTCGGGGGCATGTTGCATTTAGGAAGCCCCTATGGTGCCAGGAGAGCAAAAAAAAAACCACATGGCATACCATTTTGGAAACTAGACCCCTTGAAGAACGTAACAAGGAATAAAGTGAGCCTTAATACCCCCCACAGGGGTTTCACGACCTTTGCATACGTAAAAAAAAAAAAAAAATCACTAAAATGTGTGTTTCCCCCCAAATTTCAAATTTTTGCAAGGGTTAATAGCAAAAAATACCCACCAAAATTTTAAACCCTATCTCTTCTGAGTATGGAGGTACCCCATAAATTGACCTGCAGTGCACTATTGGCGAACTACAATGCTCAGAAGAGAAGGAGTCATATTTGGCTTTTTGAGAGTAAATTTTGCTCGGGGGGCATGTCGCATTTAGGAAGCCCCTATGGTGCCAGGACAGCAAAATAACCCCCACATGGCATACCATTTTGGAAACTAGACCCCTTGAGGAACATAACAAGGGGTACAGTGAGCATTTACCCCCACTGGTGTCTGTCAGATCTTTGGAACAGTGTGCTGTACGAAATTTTTTATTTGCACAGCCCACTGTTCCAAAGATCTATCAGACACCAGTGGGGTGTAAATTCTCACTGCACCCCTCATTACATTCCGTGAGGGGTGTAGTTTCCGAAATGGGGTCACATGTGGGGTTTTGTTTTTTTTTGCGTTTGTCAAAACCGCTGTAACAATCAGCAACCCCTGTGCAAATCACCTCAAATGTACATGGTGCACTCTCCCTTCTGGGCCTTGTTGTGCGCCCCCAGAGCACTTTGCGCCCACATATGTGGTATCTCCGTAGTCAGGAGAAATTGCATTACAAATTTTGGGGGGCTTTTTTCCCTTTTACCTCTTGTCAAAATGAAAAGTATAGGGCAACACTAGCATGTTAGTGTAAACAATTTATTTTTTTACACTAACATGCTGGTGTAGATCCCAACTTCACCTTTTCATAAGGGGTGAAAGTAGAAAAAGCCCCCCTAAATTTGTTAGGCAATTTCTCCAGAGTACGGCGATACCCCATATGTGGCCCTAAACTGTTGCCTTGAAATACGACAGGGCTCCAAAGTGAGAGCGCCATGTGCATTTGAGGCCTGAATTAGGGATTTGCATAGGGGTGGACATAGGGGTATTCTATGCCAGTGATTCCCAAACAGGGTGCCTCCAGCTGTTGCACAACTCCCAGCATGCTTGGACAGTCAACGGCTGTCCAGCAATACTGGAAGTTGTTGTTTTGCAACAGCTGGAGGCTCCATTTTGGAAACAGTGGCGTACCAGACGTTTTTCATTTTTATTGGGGAGGGGGGCTGTGTAGGGGTATATGTAGTGTTTTTAACTTTTTATTTTATTTTGTGGTAGTGCAGTGTCTTTAGGGTACAGTCACACGGGTGGGGGGTTACAGCGAGTTTCCGGTTGCGAGTTTGAGCTGCCGCGCAAAATTTGCTGCATCGCAAACTTGCAGTCTGATACTCACTGTAAGCCCCCTGCCCATGTGAATGTACCCTGTACATTCACATTGGGGGGGGGGGACCTCCAGCTGTTGCAAAACTACAACTCACAGCATGCACAGTCTATCAGTGCATGCTGGTAGTTATAGTTTTGCAACAGCTGGAGGCACACAGGTTGGGAAACACTGAGTTAGGAAACATACAATGTTTCCCAACCAGTGTGCCTCCAGTTGTTGCAAAACCCCTACTCCCAAACATTCTCAGGCATGCTGGAAGTAGTAGTTCGGCAACATCTTTAGAGCCAGATGTTGCCGAACTACAACTCCCAGCATGCTTGGAGTTGTAGTTTTGCAACATCTGGAGGACTACAGTTTGCAGACCACTAATACAGTGGTTCCCAATCTGTGCCCTTCCAGATGTTGCAAAACTACAACTCCCAGTATGCCAAAACTGTCCAGGCATGCTGGGAGTTGTAGTTCTGCAACATCTGAAGGGCCAGATGTTACAGAACTACAACTCCCAGCATGCCTGGACAGTAAGGGCATGCTGAGGATGTGTAGTTTTGCAACATCTGGAAGTGCACAGTGGTCTCCAAACTGTGGACCTCCAGATGTTGCAAAACTGCAACTCCCAGCATGCCCAGACACCAAGGGCTGTCTGGGCATGCTGGGAGTTGTATTATATAGGGTCCCATTACAGCAATGCATGTCGCTTTACGGCGACGTGCATTGCTGTAAAGGGCCCGACCGCGGCTGAAGAGGAACTCACCTGTCGCCGCCGCTGCTGTCTTCATCGCCGGGATCCGGGTCTTCAGGGACGAGGTAAGTACCGGGGCCGGGCCCCAGCACTACCCCGTCCCCCGCCGCGTCCTCCGGTCTTCCTCCCGCCCCCCCCCCCCCCTGCGATTGGTCGGTTAGCTAACCGACGGATCGCAGGGGATTCGAGGAGGTGGCAGGCTTGGCACCACGCTCCTACACTTTAGCATGGTCCTGGCTGTCTGTGACAACCGGAATCATGCAAAATTACCGGGCGGTCGGGTCCCAGAGACCCAATCAGCCTGGTATCGCCGCAGATCGCAAGGGCGATTTCCCCTACACGGCCCCCCTCAGCGTTTGCCCTGGATGCCTGCTGAAGCTTTTCAGCAGACATCCGCTTCCGATCTCTGCCCGGCGCGCGGCAGGGACCGGAAAACGTCAGGGCATATGGATACGCCCTGGGTCCTTAAGGCCCAGGGTGTGAGGGCGTATCCATACGCCCTGGGTCCTTAAGAGGTTAAGTCTTCCACCCATCTACAAGATATCCTAAAAATGGCCAGGAAACTTTGCATGCACTTCAGCCACTGGTACACTCCAAAGCACACCCTCCTTAAGCTGCTCGTCATCATATTTTAGCTCTGGAATTACCACGAGAATCGAAGGAAACAGGTTGGAGCGATAAAAATAAACCATAACTGATTAAATGACACATTTGCAGTTTCATACGCAGTTTCACAGTACCAGCTGTGTTTAAATACACGTGCATGGCTTAATATTTTAGACAAGCATATGATACTGGAAGGATCTACCCATTAGTCCTCCTGGGTCAGGCCTGCACTCTGTGGCCTACATAGGCTGCCGCCACCTCCAGGCTGTGTCATTTTGCCGCCACTTGATGTCATGCTGCTGGTGGCACATTCAACTCATTCATCTCTTCTATTTACATCTCAAAAGTCTCTTTAATCCCTTCAATTGGGACACCATATGTTCTCCCGACCCTGCTGCCACATCCAGACTCTGTCATTGTGCCGCTCTGCGGCAGTGATTTTAACCTCTTAAGGACTCAGGGCATACCTGTACGCCCTGAGCCCGGTCCCGGTGTTTAACACACCGGGTCGGTCCCTGGCCTAACAGCGCGCGGCACCGATTGTTGTGCCGCGCGCTATTAACCCTTCAGACACTGCGATCAAAGTTGACCACCGCATCTGAAAGTGAAAGTAAATGCTTCCCAGCATCTCTGTCGGGCTGATCTGGACATCGCGATAAAATCGCGATGTTCCAATCAGCTAGGACGTAAGCGGAGGTCTCCTTACCTTTCCCCGTGGCGCCCGATCAGGGTTTGATTGATCCAAACCTGAGCTACATGCTTGAGCAATTGAGCCCCTATCTCGCTAAGCTATGGCTTTGCAGGGATCAGCATAAGAGATCAGTGTGTGCAGTGCTATAGGTCCCTATGGGAGCTATAGAACTGCAAAAAAAAAGTGAAAAAAAAGTTAACAAAGGTCATTTAACCCCTTCCCAAATAAAAGTTTGCGGAAATGTCCGAACTATAAAAATATGTCGTTAAATGGTATAAAATGGTACCGATAAAAACTTCAGAACACGGCGCAAAAAATTATTCCTCATTCCGGCCCGTACGCGGAAAAATAAAAAAGTTATAGGGGTTAGAAGATGAGAAATTTTAACATATAAATTTTCCTGCATGTAGTTATGATTTTTTTCCGAAGTACGACAATATCCAACCTATATAAGTAGGGTATCATTTTAAACATATGGACCTACGTTTTTTTTATTTTTTTTAAGTATGAAAAAAAAAAACGCATAAGGTTCCCTGTATATTCAGTATCAGCCAGATACCAACAAAGCAGCAACAGCCTGACGTTACAAGGGTGGGTGAGGACCATTGTTACTAACCCTCCCCAGCCTAAATAACGCCAGCCTGTTACCGCCTAGGCCCAGGAGCACCATTTTTGACGCTCCGGGCATGTTGGTACCGGCTCTTCCCGGCACCCCTGTGGCGGTGGGTACCGGGGTAATAATTGGGGGTTAGCGCCAGCTGTTTTTGGGGCTAACGCTAAGCCCCGGCTTAGTAATGGATTCCGTCTATTAGACAGCCTCCATTACTAAGCCTGAATATTCAATTTAAAAAATACACAACATATTGGAAAAATTATTTAATTTTAACCCCTTAAGGGCCGGGAGTTTTTCCGTTTTTGCATTTTCTGTTTTTTGCTCCTTGCCTTTAAAAAATCATAACTCTTTCAATTTTGCACCTAAAAATCCATCTGACGGCTTATTTTTTGCGCCACCAATTCTACTTTGTCATTGTGCCCAAAAATCTACGGTGAAACGGAAAAAAAAATCATTGTGAAACAAAATTGAAAAAAAAAAACGCAGTTTTGTAACTTTTGGGGGCTTCCGTTTCTACGTAGTACATTTTTCGGTAAAAATGACACCTGATATTTATTCTGTAGGTCCATATGGTAAAAATGATACCCTACTTATATAGGTTTGATTTTGTCATACTTCTGGAAAAAATCATAACTTCATGCAGGAAAATTAATACGTTTAAAATTGTCATTTCTGACCCCTATAACTTTTTTATTTTTCCATGTTTTGGGTGGTATGAGGGCTCATTTTTTGCGCCATGATCTGAAATTTTTAACGGTACCATTTTTGCATTGATAGGACTTATTGATCGCTTTTTATTCATTTTTTCATGAAATAAAAAGTGAACAAAAATGCACTATTTTGGACTTTGGAATTTTTTTGCACACACGCCATTGACCGTGCGGTTTAATTAATTATATATTTTTATAATTCGGACATTTCCACACGCGGCAAATACCATATATGTTTATTTTTATTTACACTGTGTTTTTTTTTATGGGAAAAGGGGGGTGATTCAAACTTTTAATAAGGGGTTAAATGATATTTATTCACTTTTTTTTCTCACATTTTTTTGCAGTGTTATAGCTCCCATAGGGACCTATAACACTGCACACACTGATCTTTCACATTGATCACTGGTTTCTTATAAGAAACCAGTGATCGATGATTCTGCTGCTTGACTGCTCATGCCTGGATCTCAGGCACTGAGTAGTCATTCGGCGATTGGACAGCGAGGAGGCAGGTAGGGACCCTCCTGCTGTCCTGTAAGCTGTTCGGGATGCCGCGATTTCACCGTGCTATCCCGAACAGCCCACTGAGCTAACCGGCATGGTTTCAGTTTCACTTTAGACGCGGCGTTCAACTTTGAACGCCGCGTCTAAAGGGTGAATAGCGCACGGCATAGCGATCAATGCCGCGCGCTATTAGCCACGGGTCCTGGCCGTTGTTAGAGGCCGGGCCCAACCCGCTATGACGCGGGGCCACGCCGTGGCCCAGCCTTATAGATCGGGAGCGGACACATGACGTTCCAGTACGTCATGTGTCCTTAAGGGGTTAAAACACTCCCCCACAGCCCTCGCTAACCATTTTATTAAAATAAAAAAAATCAAGTTCATCCGTCGTATTTAGAGATGAGCGAACTTACAGTAAATTCGATTTGTTACAAACTTCTCAGCTCGGCAGTTGATGACTTATCCTGCGTAAATTAGTTCAGCCTTCAGGTGCTCCGGTGGGCTGGAAAAGGTGGATACATTCCTAGGAAAGAGTCTCCTAGGACTGTATCCACCTTTTCAAGCCCACCGGAGCACCTGAAAGCTGAACTAATTTATGCAGGAAAAGTCATCAACTGCCGAGCCGAGAAGTTCGTGACGAATCGAATTTACTGTAAGTTCGCTCATCTCTAGTCGTAATCCATTGAATCCATCATCATTCTCTGTATACACGGATCTGAAACGAGAAGAAAAAAACACAAAAAAATGGGTTAGGACATTTTTTGCGCTCTCTGCAGGGTATAGCGCCCATAATCCAATGTCTACCTAAACAGTGAGCCTCCAATTGGTGTGAAACTACAACTCCCAGCATGCCCAGAATGCCTTTGTCTGTGCATGCTGGGAGTTGTAGTTTAGCAACAGCTGGAGTCTCCCTGTCTGGGTAGACACTGGCAGAAGGGTCTGTCCCCATTATCCAAAACGGAAAATGTGAACAGAGCTTCAGATTAACCTGAATCCCGTTTGTAGCTCCACCCCTAATGGCATCATCACTAGGGGGTGGAGCTACACGGACCTGCGGTGACAGAAACGAGGGAGGTAAGTAGACCTCATGTTCTGTATATACTATATACAGCTATCTATAGATAGCTGTATATTCTGTATACCGCCCAAAGGGGCTATAGGAGCAGGGAGTCCTGTCAGCCTGGTGACAGGATTCCCTGCTCCTGTATAGTATACACAGGTACACTATGCAGTCCTGTATACTATACAGTCGGGGGAGGTGAGTAGTGATGCTGTACATCACTCCTCACCTCCTTACACTCTGTGGACCGGGCGCTCAGCATCCGACCCACAGAGTGGTACCCTGAAGGCAGTGAGAAAACTGCAACAGGGGACAAAACTGGCTATTTCCACACACCAGGGAAAAAATCCAGAAAAAACACCTGAAAAACTGCCAAAACTCAGGAAAAACCTGTGGCTATTTTTCAGGCGTTTTTGCTGGCGTTTTTTTAGGTGTACAAAAAAAACCAAGTGGAAACCTAGCCTTAGCCTAGGAAATGTGATTTTGCCATTGCTTTCAAATACAAATTTTTTTCCTGATATCATTTTTTGCTTCAAGTCAAACATTAGAAATAGAAATCTGGCCATCAAAACAGCAGAGCTTATCATTATACTGTATCTATGTAGTCTGAAAAACTTCCTAAGGGATATTTTTAATTGCACACACAGATAACTATCTGGAAACCAGATGCAACAATTTCTTACTATTCCTGTAAGACCTCTTGTTTAAAGAAACGTTTAGTATAATGTGACCTTCAAAATCTTAGAAAAATCCCCAAACCATTTTTATGAAAACACAATCCTTGTATTAGCACTAAATAACAGTTTTCAATCTTAACTTACCACTTCAGTTTCCTATTTTAGTCCTAGTTTATTGTATATATTTTTAAATTAACTTTTGTATACTGTCCTTTAAAAATGTTGGTGTACATTTTCTAAATATATAAATTTTGTGTATATTAGTTACATTTTAAAATGTATGAATTCCATTAACCCCTTAAGTTCACAGCCAATTTTATTTTTATTTAGCATTTTCATTTTTTCCTCCTCGCCTTTTAAAAGCCATAATTATTTTATATTTCCATCCAGAGACCCAGATGAGGGGTTGTTTTTTACTTGACAAATTGTAATTTGTAATTACATTACTCAATTTCCCATAAAATGTATGGCAAAACTGAAAGAATATTATTTGTGTGGGAACATTAAAATGAAATTTTGGAGAGCTTTGCTCTCTTGCTGTAAATATTATGGTTTAAAATGATGTGTTCTTTATTTTTTGGGTCAATATGATTAAAATAGTACCCTTGTTTAGATACTTTTCTACTATTGAACTTCTTTTAAAAAACAAACATTTTTTTAAAACAAAATTAGTATGTTTAACCCCTTAACAACAAAGGACATATATTTACGTCCTCCGTCGGCTTCCGCGATATGCCGCGGGGTCACGCGGTGTCCCCGCGGCATATTGGGTCGGTCCCGGTGGCTATCAACGGCCTGGACCCACGGCTAATACAGGACATCATCGATAGTGGTGATGCCCTGTATTAACCCTTCAGACGCTGAGATCAAAGCTGACTGCCGCGTCTGAAGTGAAAGTAACCCGGCTGCTCAGTCGTTCTGTTCGGGACTGCCGCTGTGAAATTGCGGCGTCGCGAACAGCTTACAGGCACCGGGAGGGCCCCTACCTGCCTCCTCGGTGTCCAATCGACGAATGACTGCTCCGTGCCTGAGATCCAGGCAGGAGCAGTCAAGCGCCGATAAAACTGATCACAGGCGTGTTAATACACGCCAGTGATCAGCATGAGAGATTAGTGTGTGCAGTGTTATAGGTCCCTATGGGAGCTATAACACTGCAAAAAAAAGTTAAAAAAAGGGTTAATAAAGGTAATTTAACCCCTTCCCTAATAAAAATTAGAATCCCCCCTTTTCCCATAAAAAAATAAAACAGTGTAAATAAAAATAAAAATAAACATATGTGGTATCGCCGCGTGCGTAAATGTCCGAACTATAAAAATATATCGTTAATTAAGCCGCACGTTCAATGGCGTAAAATAAAAAAAATTCCAAAGTCCAAAAAAGCGTATTTTTGGTCACTTTTTATATAAAAAATGTATAAAAAGTGATCAAAAAGTCAGATCAAAACAAAAATGATACCGATAAAAACTTCAGATCACGGCACAAAATTAGTCATACCGCCCTGTACGTGGAAAAATAAAAAAGTTATAGTGGTCAGAACAGGACATTTTTAAACGTATACATTTTCCTGCATGTAGTTATGATTTTTTCCAGAAGTACGACAAAATGAAACTTATATAAGTAGGGTATCATTTTAAGTGTATGGACCTACAGAATAATGAAAAGGTGTAATTTTTACCGAAATATGCACTGCGTAGAAACGGAAGCCCCCAAAAGTTACAAAATTGTGTTTTTTCTTCGCTTTTGTCGCACAATGATTTTTTTTCCATTTCTCCGTGAATTTTTGGGTAAAATGACTAATGTCACTGCAAATTAGAATTGGTGACGCAAAAAATAAGCCATAATATGGATTTTTAGGTGGAAAATTGAAAGGGTTATGAATTTTAAAAGGTAAGGAGGAAAATACGAAAGTGCAAAAACTGAAAATCCCTGCATCCTTAAGGGGTTAAAATTGCCCTATTGATCATGGCATCTTAGGGGTTAATGGTGGACATTAGCGTGATCGCTGATGTCCACAATTACTGGTGGGTCTCTGGCTACTGATAGCAGCTTGGACCTACAATACATGAAGCGATTGCAGATCCTGTGCTCTCTTCATGTCTAAGATGTAAATGTACATCCTTGTACGTTGAGTACAAGGACAGCAGGATGTACATTTACGTCCTATATCCTTAAGGGGTTAAAATAGTACATTATTTACAAATTAACCCTTTTAATGACCAATGACATTAACCTCTTGGGGACGAAGGGCGTACAGGTACGCCTTTGCTCCCTGGTACTTAAGGACCAAGGGCGTATCTGTACGCCCGTGGGAATTTTGGTCACCGCCGCACGGCAGATGGGGACCGGACCGGGATGCCTGCTGAAATAATTCAGCAGGCATCCCGGGCAAATGCATGGGGGGGGTCCTGAGACCCCTCCATGCTGGCGACTTGCAGCGATTCCGGGCTGATCGGGTCTCTGATGACCCGATAGCCCAGAAAATAGGGATGAGGTGAGGTGTGCAGGTCGTGGATGCGGTGGGGACCGGCGGCGGCAGTTACCTCTGATCATGCGGGGACCAGGGACCGGCGGCAGGCAAGTGGTGCGGTGGCGGCGTCAGTGAAGATCGCCGTAAAGTGATCTTCACTGCAGCCTCTAGGAGTTTCAAAACTGTGAGAAATACTGCCTTTCTGTGAGACTGTCTAGGCATTCTGGGAGTTGTAGTTCTGCAACATCTGAAGGGCTAGATGTTACAGTCTTTGGCTGTCTGGGCATGCTGAGAGTTGTAGTTTTGCAACATCTGGAGGGCCACAGTTCTGAGACCACTGTGCAGTGGTCTCCAAACTGTGTCATTCCAGATGTTGCAAAACTACAACTCTCAGCATGCCCAGACAGCCAAAAGCTGTAACATCTAGCCCTTCAGATGTTGCAGAACTACAACTCCCAGCATTCCTGGACAGTCTCACAGAAAGGCCCCTCAAATCCAGTTCAAACTTAACTGGTCCCTGAAAAATTCAGATTTTGACGTTTTCGCGATAATTTTGAAAATTGCTGCTATACTTTGAAGCCCTCTAATGTCTTCAAAAAGTAAAAACATGTCAACTTTATGATGTCAACATAAATGGTAGACATATTTTATTGGTGAATCAATATATAATTTTTTTGGAATGTCCATTTTCCATACAAGTAGAGAGTTTCAAAGTTAGTAAAAAGCTAAATTTTCAAATTTTTCATGAAATTTGGGGATTTTTCACCAAAATAGGATGCAAATAATGACGAAAATGACAATTATGTTATAGTAGAATATGTCACGAAAAAAAACAATCACTGAATAAGAATGAAATGTAAAAGCATCCCAGAGTTATTAATGCTTAAAGTAACAGTGGTCAGATTTGCAAAAAAGGGCTGCGTCCTTAAAGGGGTTGTGCACTGCCCTGCCTTTCGGAGCTCCGCTCGCAGCGTCCGGAAGTTCATTACTCCGAACGCTGTGTGCGGGCTTCCGTGTTCGCGGCCACCCCCTTGTGACGTCACGCCCGGCCCCTCGTGACGTCACGCCCGCCCCCTCCACGAAAGTCTATGGGAAGGGGGCGTGACCCCTTTAAGGTGAAAATTAGCTACATCCTCAAGGGGTTAGAGGGGTACACTCCTGGAAAACATCTTTTTTTAAATCAACTGGTGCCAGAAAGTTTAACAAATTTCTAAATTACTTCTATTTAAAAATCTTAATCCTTCCAGTACTTAGCAGCTGCTATATGCTTCACAGGAAATTCTTTTCTTTTTGAATTTCCTTTCTGTCTGGTCACAGTGCGCTCTGGTGACACCTCAGTTCCAAAAATGGACAGAGGTGTCATCAGAGAGCTCTGTGGTCAGGCAAAAAGGAAATTCAAAAAGAAAAGAACTTCCTCTGTAGTATAAAGCAGCTAATAAGTACTGAAAAGAATTAAGGTTTTTAAATAGAAGTAATTTACAAATGTATGCAACTTTCTGGCACCAGTTGATTTTAGAAAATATGTTTTCCAGGGGAGAAACCCTTTAAGTTAGCCATGCCGAGTGGTCACCAGCTGATTTCAGTAGCTAAAGGCTGTCGCTAATAGCTGCCATGCTATCGTGGGGTGGGGTTCACTGCGGAGGTAGCTGGAGGGCTTACCTCTCCTTCCTGACCTTCTGTGGTCTGCATTTGATTAAGCCTGCCTGGAGCAGGCTCAATCAAATGAGTAGTGCTGGGC
This sequence comes from Hyla sarda, assembly GCF_029499605.1. Lineage (NCBI taxonomy): Eukaryota > Metazoa > Chordata > Amphibia > Anura > Hylidae > Hyla > Hyla sarda. The sequence continues at coordinate 192,325,409 of NC_079189.1, forward strand.
ACGAATATTCGCATTTTAAATTTTTATCGCGAATATTGCAAATTTGCGTATTCGTGAATATTGTGAATATATTCGAAAATTACGAATATTCACTTTTTTCCGCATATTCGCATATTCCTTTTTTTCACTTGTGGGCCAATTAGAATGATGCAAATACACTTGTCAGAAGTTATCAACAACATCCCTAGTAACCAATAGTAAAGTTGCCCACCCCCCTCACTGTTTTCTTCCTCAAATACGCAAATATGTGAATATTCACATATGCGAATATACGAATATTCCCATATGCGAATATAACGAATACGCGAAATTCGTGAATATAGGATGAATATTCGTCTATATATTTGCAAAATATCGCTAATTCGAATATGGGCAATGCTGCTCATCACTACAAATGAGCACAGATCACACAGATCATTGGAGCTCTATGGAACAGCATTGATCTGTAAGAGGAATCTAATGATTCCTCCTATAAGTCCCCTAAGGGACCAATAAAGTGTGAAAAAAAACTTTTTCTTTTATAAACGTTTAACCTACATAGATTAACCTCTTCCATAGCAAAAATTTTAATCAACCCCCACCCCTTTTCCTATTTTCTATATAAAAAAATATACAAATTAACATATTTGGTATCGCCACATGTGTAGTTGTCCAAATTATTAAAATAAACATTAAAAAAAATGCCAAATCCCAGAATTGCGTTTTCTTTTATCACATCAAACCCCAGAAAAAAATGAAGTAAAAAGTGATCAAGAAGTCAGATCAATACCAAAAGGGAACTAATAAAAACAACAGATTATGGTGCAAAAAATGAGCCATCAAATAATTAAAAAGTAAATTCTTCTAAAAAGTTTTGAATTTTTTAAAATTAGTAACATTTAATGCAAACTATAAAAATGTGGTATTGTTTTAAAGGAAATCTGTCATCAGTGTCACCTGCACTAAATTTTCAGTGCAAAAAGGTAGTGCAGGTGACACTGATGACAACAGTACTTACCTTGTACTGTTCCATGCTGTTGTTCTCCAGCAATCCTCTTTGGTATCTTCAGCTCCGGGCCCGACTTGGAGCATGGGCGCAGCTTAGTGACATCACCGCTGCTGTTCTCTGCTGGGTCTCGCTGCTAGCAAACAGCGGTGTTGTAACTAAGCTCTGCCCATGCTCCAAGTCGGGCAGGGGTTAAAGATACTCAAGAGGATTGCCGGAGAATGCCAGAACAGAATGGGACAAGGTAAGTACAATTGTCATCAGTGTACCCTGCACTACCTGTCTGTACCGACAATTTAGAACAGGTGACACTAATGACAGATTTCCTTTAATCCTGCCCATCTAATATATGAAGATTACATGTTAGTTTGACCAATTGACCAAAGGGGAATAGCATTTAAAAAAAAAAAAAAAAAACACCCAAAATTTTCTAAATTGCTTTTTGTTTTCATCTTTACTTTATTTATTTTCAGTTTCGGAACATTTGTTATGAAAAACTAATGAAGACATGACAAAGAACAATTGGTCCCACAAAGAACAAGTCCTGATATGTGCGTAGATAAAAAAAAAATTAAAGAGTTATGGCTATTAAAGGGCAACAATGAAAATTGTCCTGGTCCTTAACCCCTTAAGGACCAGGCCATTTTACACCTTAGGACCGGAGCGTTTTTTGAACATCTGACCACTGTCACTTTAAACATTAATAACTCTAAGACGCTTTTACCTATCATTCTGATTCCAAGATTGTTTTTTCGTGACATATTCTACTTTATGTTATTGGTAAAATTTTGTCGATACTTGCATCGTTTCTTAGCAAAAAATTCAAAAATTTGATGAAAAAATTGAAAATTTTGCATTTTTCTAACTTTGAAGCTCTCTGCTTGTAAAGAAAATGGATATTCCCAAAAAAAAATTTTAATTCACATATACAATATGTCCACTTTATGTTTGCATCATAAAATTTACGAGTTTTTACTTTTGGAACACACCAGAGGGCTTCAAAGTTCAGCAACAATTTTCCAATTTTTCACAAAATTTCCAAAATCACAATTTTTCAGGGACCAGTTCAGGTTTGAAGTGGATTTGAAGGGTCTTCATCTTAGAAATACCCCATAAATGACCCCATTATAAAAACTGCACCCCCAAAGTATTCAAAATGACATTCAGACAGCGTTTTAACCCTTTAGGTGTTTCACAGGAATAGCAGCAAAGTGAAGGAGAAAATTCACAATCTTCATTTTTTACACTTGCATGTTCTTGTAGACTCAATTCTTGAATTTTTACAAGGGGTAAAAGGAGAAAATATATACTTATATTTGTAGCCCAATTTCTCTCGAGTAAGCACATACCACATATGTCTATGTAAATTGTTCGGTGGGCGCAGTAGAGGGCTCAGAAGCGAAGGAGCGACGAGGGGATTTTGGAGAGTACGTTTTTCTGAAATGGTTTTTGGGGGGCATGTTGCATTTAGGAAGCCCCTATGGTGCCAGAACAGGAAAAAATACCCACATGGCATAACATTTTGGAAACTAGACCCCTTGAGGAACGTAACAAGGAATAAAGTGAGCCTTAATACCCCACAGGTGTTTCACGACTTTTGCATATGTAAAAAAATGTTTAAAAAATTTCACTAAAATGTGTGTTTCCACCCAAATTTCACATGTATGCAAGGGTTAATAGCAGAAAATACCCCCCAAACTTTGTAACCCCATCTCTTCTGAGTATGGAGGTACCCCATAAGTTGACCTGAAGTGCACTACGGGCAAACTACAATGCTCAGAAGAGAAGGAGTCATATTTGGCTTTTTGAGAGCAAATTTTGCTCGGGGGCATGTCGCATTTAGGAAGCCCCTATGGTGCCAGGACAGCAAAAAATACCCACATGGCATACCATTTTGGAAACTAGACCCCTTGAGGAACGTAACAAGGAATAAAGTGAGCCTTAATACCCCACAGGGGTTTCACGACCTTTGCATACCTAAAAAAATAAAAAAAATTCACTAAAATGTGTGTTTCCCCCCCAAATTTCACATTTTTGCAAGGGTTAATAGCAGAAAATACCCCCCAAAATTTGTAACCCCATCTCTTCTGAGTATGGAGGTACCCCATAAGTTGACCTGAAGCGCACTACGGGCGAACTACAATGCTCAGAAGAGAAGGAGTCATATTTGGCTTTTTGAGAGCAAATTTTGCTCGGGGGGCATGTCGCATTTAGGAAGCCCCTATGGTACCAGGACAGCAAAATAACCCCCCCATGGCATACCATTTTGGAAACTAGATCCCTTGAGGAACGTAACAAGGGGTACAGTGAGCATTTACCCCCCACTGGTGTCTGTCAGATCTTTGGAACAGTGGGCTGTACAAAATTTTTAATTTGCACAGCCCACTGTTCCAAAGATCTGTCAGACACCAGTGGGGTGTAAATTTTCACTGCACCCCTCATTACATTCCGTGAGGGGTGTAGTTTCCGAAATGGGGTCACATGTGGGTTTTTTTTTTTTTGCGTTTGTCAAAACCGCTGTAACAATCAGCCAGCCCTGTGCAAATCACCTCAAATGTACATGACGCACTCTCCCTTCTGGGCCTTGTTGTGCGCCCCCAGAGCACTTTGTGCCCACATATGGGGTATCTCCGTAGTTGGGAGAAATTGCATTACAAATTTTAGGGGACGTTTTTCCCTTTTACCTCTTGTCAAAATGAAAAGTATGGGACAACACCAGCATGTTAGTGTAAGAAAATTTTTTTTTTCCCTAACATGCTGGTGTAGACCCCCAACTTCACCTTTTCATAAGGGGTGAAAGGAGAAAAAGCCCCCCAAAATTTTTTAGGCAATTTCTCCCGAGTACGGCGATACCCCATAATATGTGACCCTAAACTGTTGCCTTGAAATACGACAGGGCTCCAAAGTGAGAGAGCGCCATGCGCATTTGAGGCCTGAATTAGGGATTTGCATAGGGGTGGACATAGGGGTATTCTACGCCAGTGATTCCCAAACAGGGTGCCTCCAGCTGTTGCAAAACTCTCAGCATGCCTGGACAGTCAACGGCTGTCCGGCAATACTGGGAGTTGTTGTTTTGCAACAGCTGGAGGCTCCATTTTGGAAACAGTGGCGTACCAGACGCTTTCATTTTTATTGGGGAGGGGAGGGGGGCTGTGTAGGGGTATGTGTATATGTAGTGTTTTTTTACTTTTTATTTTATTTTGTGTTAGTGTAGTGTAGGGTAGTGTTTTTAGGATACAGTCACACGGGCGGGGGATTACAGCGAGTTTGAGCTGCCGCGCAAAATTTGCTGCATCGCAAACTTGCAGCCTGATACTCACTGTAAGCCCCTGCCCATGTGAGTGTACCCTGTACATTCACAGGGGGGGGGGGGACCTCCAGCTGTTGCAAAACTACAACTCCCAGCATGCACAGTCCATCAGTGCGTGCTGGTAGTTATAGTTTTGCAACAGCTGGAGGCACATGGGTTGGGTAACACTGAGTTAGGAAACAGACAATGTTTCCCAACCAGTGTGCCTCCTGTTGTTGCAAAACCACAACTCCCAAATATTCTCAGGCATGCTGTGAGTAGTAGTTCGGCAACATCTTTAGAGCCAGATGTTGCCGAACTACAACTCCCAGCATGCTTGGAGTTTTAGTTTTGCAACATCTGGAGGACTACAGTTTGCAGACCACTAATACAGTGGTTCCCAATCTGTGCCCTTCCAGATGTTGCAAAACTACAACTCCCAGTATGCCAAAACTGTCCAGGCATGCTGGGAGTTGTAGTTCTGCAACATCTGAAGGGCCAGATGTTACAGAACTACAACTCCCAGCATGCCTGGACAGTAAGGGCATGCTGAGGATGTGTAGTTTTGCAACATCTGGAAGGGCACAGTGGTCTCCAAACTGTGGACCTCCAGATGTTGCAAAACTGCAACTCCCAGCATGCCCAGACACCAAGGGCTGTCTGGGCATGCTGGGAGTTGTAGTTTACAGGGTCCCATTACAGCAATGCATGTCGCTTTACGGCGACGTGCATTGCTGTAAAGGGCACAACCGTGGCTGAAGAGGAACTCACCTGTCACCGCCGCCGCCGTCTCCGCCACCGGGATCCGGGTCTTCAGGGACGAGGTAAGTACCGGGGCCGGTCCCCAGCACTTCCCCGTCCCCCGCCGCGTCCTCTGGTCTTCCTCCTGTCCTCTCCGGACTTCAAGGGGCCTGGCAGGACGGGAGGAACTAACCGCCCCCCCCCCCCCTGCGATTGGTCGGTTAGTTAACCGACGGATCGCAGGGGATCCAGCATGGTCCTGGCTGATCGGGTCCCAGAGACGGGATAAGCCCGGTATCGTCGCAGATCGCAAGGGCGATTTCCCTTGCGATTTGCGGCGATCGCCGACATGGGGGGCCTACATGGCCCCCCTCGGCGTTTGCCCTGAATGCCTGCTGAAGGATTTCAGCAGGCACCCGGTTCCGATCTCTGCCCGGCGAGCGGCAGAGACCGGAAAACGCCATGACGTTGTGGAACGTCATTGGTCCTTAAAGCCCAGGGTGCCATGACGTTCCACAACGTCATTGGTCCTTAAGAGGTTAAAGGGGTACTCCCCTGGAAAAAAATAATTTTCTTTTTAAATCAACTGGTGCCAGAAAGTTAAACAGATTTGTAAATTACTTCTGTTTAGAAATCTTAAACTTAAACAGACTTTTATGAAAAAAAAAAATTTTTTTAAAGTATCTTTGGAGGTCAAAATACCAGGGCAGGGCGTAGGTCTTTTATAGACTGTAAACTTTACACCAAATATTAGTTGCCTTATTCGAAAATTCTAAAAATTTTGTAACACATGTGAGATTGTGTGGGGGAGAGTGGTGAGCACTCCCTTGTTTTATTTGTTGTTTACTGTTTTATTTACTGTTTTATTTGTTTCACTTTATGGAAAATTAGGCATATTTTTTTTACACGTCAGACAAAGGGCATTTTCTTGGTGCACACATGATTATTAATGTGTCTCCATACTGTTTACCACAATTTACTGGTGTATTGGAGCCAAAATTGGGGCACAGCCATAATACATTCATTCTATTTGTTGGAAACTCCAAATGTTCTCTATGGGGGAGATTTATCAAAACCTGTATAAAGGAAAAGTTGCTGAGTTGCCCATAGCAATCAATCAGATTGCTTCTTAAATGTTGCAGAGGCCTTGTTAAAAATGAAAGAAGCGAGCTGATTGGTTGCTATGGGCAACTGGGCAACTTTTCCTCTGGACAGGTTTTTTTTTTTATAAATCTTCCCCTATGTCTTTATATTAGAAGCTAACTGTATTCTAATATTAAAATAAACTCTATTCATCACTATAAGTAGTAATCAATATTGTGAACTGTTTTTTTTTATTACAGCGCATATTCAGAATGAGCATGTTGTATTCACTTTTATGTGAACAAAAGGCATTTCAATTTACTTTATGCATTTTAATTATTGCAGCACATTTTTGCCCTGCAGAAAATCATTGTGGTTAATGATCTCTGTATTATGCCAAGGTTAAACCCTTTTTGGAACAGAAGAAAAAATCTATGCCCGTGGTACAATATGAGTCAGATGAGGAAACAGTAAGAGGTCTGGTATGAATACAGCAGTATTCACAAGGTGATAGCCACCCATAAGAACAAGGACAGAGTTTTGCAATTCATTTGCAAATGATTATAACTAAATAATTTCAATTAATAGTATGCAGGTTAAGGGTACAGGGTGAATGTGACATGTTTCCAAAGTGGACACAACATCAGTTCTTTGTAAATAGGTACAATAGCCTTAAAACTGACTCATGTACTGTCATGTATTAATGTATTTTTTATTACTCTTTTTTTTTTATTCCCAGATAACCTTTTACCCTTTTTCATGAAGCAGCCAATTTTCATTTTGCCTTTAATTTGAATTTAAATTTAAAAGTGTAAACAAATTAAGAAATATTCTTAGTATGCACCAATTCTGACCCCTAGAATGTTTTTTCTGTCTAAGGCTGCTTTCACACTACAGTGGGGATCAAAAGTTTGGGCACCCCAGGTAAAAAATTGTATTAATGTGCATAAAGAAAGGAAAAATCTCCAAAAGGCATCAAATTACAGATTAGACATTCTTATAATATGTCAACAAAAGTTAGATTTTATTTCCATCATTTACACTTTCAAAATAACAGAAAACAAAAAAAATGGCGTCTGCAAAAGTTTGGGCACCCTGCAGAGTTAATATCTTGTACTGCCCCTTTTGCAAGTATCACAGCTTGTAAACGCTTTTTGCAGCCAGCCAAGAGTCTTTCAATTCTTGTTTGAGGTATCTTTGCCCATTCTTCCTTACAAAAGTCTTCCAGTTCTTTGAGATTTCTGGGCTGTCTCTCACGCACTGCTCTTTTAAGGTCTATCCATAGATTTTCAATTATGTTGAGGTCAGGAGATTGTGAAGACCAAGGCAAAACCTTCAGTTTATGCCTCTTGATATAATCCCCCGTGGATTTCGAGGTGTTTAGGATCATTATCCATTTATAGAAGCCATCCTATCTTTAACTTCAGCTTTTTCACAGATGGCATCAAGTTAGCTTCCAAAATTTGCTGAAATGTTATTGAATCCATTTTTCCTTCTATTCGTGAGATGTTCCCTGTGCCACTAGCTGCAATACAACCCCAAAGCATGATTGATCCATCCCCATGCTTAACAGTTGGACAAAGGTTCTTGTCATTAAATTCTGTCCCCCTTCTTCTCCAAACGTACCTTTGTTCATTCCGGCCAAAAAGTTCCATTTTAACCTCTTCGGTTCACAGAACTTGTTTCCAAAATGCATCAGGCTTGTCTTTTTTGTTCATTTGCAAAGGTCAAATGCTGATTTTTGTGGTGAGGATGTAGAAGAGGTTTTCATCTGATGACTCTTCCAGGAAGACCATATTTGTACAAGTATTTCTATATAGTGGAATAGTGTACCACAACTCCAGTGTCTGCCACATCTTTCTGGAGGGATTGTGCAGTCAAATCATGGGTTTTGAATTGTTTTTCTCACAATCCTGCAAGCTGTTCTGTCTGATATTTTTCTTGTTCTTCCAGATCTTGATTTAATTTCCACTGTTCCTGATGACTGCCATTTCTTAATTACATTCCGAACAGAGGATATTGACATCTGAAAACATTTTGCTATCTTCTTATAGCCTTCAGCTTTGTGAGCGTCAACTATTTTCAGTTTCAGAATTCTAGGCAACTGCTTAGAAGAACCCATGGTGCTGATTGTTGGGGCAAGGTCAGATGAGTCTGGGCATTTAAAACCTTTGAGATTAACATCACCTGGTCTTCCCAAATGATGATTGAGAACAATCCATGACACTGGCAGGTCTCAGCTTTGCAAAGGGGGCAGTGCATGCTATAAATTCTGCAGGGTGCCCAAGCTTTTGCAGATGCCATTTTTTTGTTTTCTGTTATTTTGAAAGTGTAAATGATGGAAATAAAATCTACCTTTTGTTGACATATTATATGAATGTCTAATCTGTAATTTGATGCCTTTTTCCATCTTTCCTTGGCTTCTTTATGTACATTAATACAAATTTTTACCTGGGGTGCCCAAACTTTTGATCCCCACTATATAAAAATTCATCCGTAACGAACGTCCGTCATAAAAATCTTGAAAATCGGCCATTAAACGGCCGTTAGAAAATTTCTAACAGCTGTTAGAAAATCCCATTATATTCTTGGGATTTTTCTTATAGCCGTTTTAACCCATTATCGCCCATTATTAATAACGGACGTTATTTTGTGACAGGTGAATGAACGGAAGAAATAGTGCATGCACTATTGCTCCCGTTACTATCGCCATCACAATATAACGGACGTTATTAATAATGGGCGATAACGTGTTAAAACGGCTATTAGAAAAATCCCATAAACTATAATGGGATTTTCTAACGGCCGTCTAACGGACGATTTCCAAGATTTTTATGACAGACATTCATTACGGATTAATTTTTATAGTGTGAAAGCAGCCTAACAAACTGCACCGTGATCTGTTTTTATTGCTAATGTTTTTGTTTAGAGGGGACTTTTCAATCACTTTTTATTGAAAATAAAAATACATCAACAGGATATTTTAATAGTTTATATGAACCAGGTGCACAATAATGAAGTGAATGAGTTTCAGTTCACTGCCCTGAAGAGAGTGGAATGCACCCAGAATGTAGTGAATTGGCATGAATTGTATGGCAAAAAAAACCCACAAAGATAGATCTTTCATGTTATAGCATAGTATTATACTGACACAAATTACCATATATACTCGAGTGTTAGCCATTCAGAATATAAGCCGAGGCCCCTAATTTCACCCCAAAAACCTAGGAAAACGTATTGACTCGAGTATAAGCCTAGGGTGGGAAATACTTCATCCCCCTGTCATCATCCCCCCCTCCCCTGTCATCATCCATCATCCCCCCACCCTTGTAATCATAGACCCCCCTGTCCATATGACCCCCTGTCCACATAACCCCCTGTTCATTTGACCCCCTGTCAACATCCACACACCCCTGTCAATATCCCCCCTGTCCATATGACCCCCTGTCACCATCCAGACCCCCCTTTAGTTTTCTTCTCACCTCCCCAATTGTTGCTCTAGTAGCTGCAGGGACCATCCAGGGAAGGTGAGCCGGGCCATCCATCTTCACTGCAGGGACTGTCCGCATTCCGATGGGAGGGGGAGCCAGTACGGGCTGTCCATCTTCACCGGGAGGCCTTCTTCTCGTCTTTGGGCCATCATCGTACTAGTGACGCTGCATTGACGCCACCACGCAGGGACGTCCATGCGCAGCAGACATCTGTGCGCAGAGACGCCCCTGATGTCCTATGCCTGCCCAGCATGGACATCCTTGCGCAGCAGCGTCAATGCAGCATCACTAGTCCGGGGACAGCCCGGAGTGGAGAAGAGTGCCTCCTGGTTAAGATGGATGGCCCAGACCAGCTCACCCTCCCCACCGGAATACGGATGGTCCCTGCAGTGAAGATGAAATATTGTGCTGAAAAACTCGGCTTATACTCGAGTATATACGGTATATAGCAAAGTAACAGTACATTTTGAAAATAAACTAAACAGGTTAGTTGAAGGCTTTATAGAGCTGTTGAAGATTTGAGCTAGTTAGTAGTTGAGTAGAATGTGTTGTGTTAAGACTTACCAAATTATTTCATTTTCTCTCATTTATGTTACAAGCTACATTATAATTTAGAGTTAATTTTATTTTGACTTTGTATTCCAATATAAAGCTATCCTTCACAAACTTTGTATAACAAAGCTATTCCAAAGTCTATTGTTATATAATTGAAATACCAATAAAAATTTAGTTCAAATGGAAACAAGATAGATCTTAAGATTGGAAGCTATGGTAGCCATTGGGTTTCCATGATCATACAGAAATGAGTGTGTTATTGTAATCTCTTTGTTTGATTGTTTTTAGATATATTTATAATCAACGCTTTTGTCTTTGATGTTGTTGACATGTTGCCATGACTACAAGCTGGTCATAGGTTACGTAAGACATATTTTGGAAGTCTTGATGTGTGGGCCAGTTGAAGCTGAGTGCAAAAAAAATGTCCTTAAGGGGTTAATATTGTCCTATTCTGACCCGTAAAACGTAAAAAAAAAAATTCAATATACGAGGCTGTATGAGGGTAAATTTTTTGCAACATGCTCTGTAGTGTTTATTGGTATCACAGTTGTGTATATGTGACTTTTTTATCACTTTTTACTTCAAGTTTTCTGGGATGTGATGTGACCAATTATCAGAAACTTTTTTAAATGATTTTATTTATTCTTTATTCTCTATTATAAGTAATCATTTAATTACATTTACTGAGCAATGCTCTACTATTATTTATCATTGCTCAGAGTCTGCCAAGGATTTTAGAAGGACTCTGGCTGCCAGGGAAAATTATTGGACCCCTTCAGTCACATTATAGAGATGCCAATAGACAGGTAAAAGTCTATGCTCCTGTCAGAAACCTATTAAGTGTTGTGATTGTGGCATTTAAAAGGTTAATGATGCGCATCACCATGATCAGTGATGTCAGTCCCTCACATATATATATCACCATATTACACAGAGCTTACAATATCTCAGCTCTACTACATGTTATGTTTCCTACAATTTCTCAGTTTTGTTTATGTGGATCTCAAGTGAGAGGTTTATGTACTACACTTGGTGTAGTGTGCTTTGGGCTTGCGGGACCAACTTAGAATACTAAGTTTTCGTGCCCACAATTACTTTCTCTATGTCTTCTATGTGACAAACCTATGAATATATTTAACTTAGTTTTAAGGACTCAAGAATGTCATCTCAAGTCATGCAATGAATCATACTTACATGAATTACACAGTTACTGAAAAAGATGCTGTATCTTTGATGTTATTCAGAATTAATATGGATTCATTTTTTTCTCTACGTTAAAAAAAAAGGAAAAAAAAACATTTGAAAGAAGGCAGCCAACAGATTTTAGATTCAGGGGAGGTGAAGGTGAAAAATGTAATACTTGTCAAGAATGAAGAGAATAGTGGCTCCTCTTATTAGGTATCAGAGCTTTATGGCTCCCACCTACATGTTTTACTTGGTGATTGTCATTGTACATGGTCATTGGACTTGGCCAAGTTAGGCAGTATATTTCCTTTCCATCTCCACTTAAAATAATGAACTTTTCCATTTTTGGCATAGCATTTTGAGGGCTTGTTTATTAAATACATTTATGTATTTTTTTTTTTTTTTACTTTTGAGGGCGGGGTGGGGTGGAAAACAACAGGAATTCTGCCATTGGTTTTTCGTTTTTATAGTTTTATAAAGTACAGTATTTTTATAGTTTTATACAGTGTTATACAGTATATGACACAATAGAGGAGTTAAAGGGGTATTCCTGGAATTTTTTTTTTGACTATGCTACAGAGGCTGTAAAGTTAGTGTAATTCATAATATAGTGTCTTTACCTGCGTGTGACGGTTTTCTCACAATTCTTATGTGATTTTCATCCCAATATTTATTTTTAACAGCATACAAAAGGACTGTTGTCTCAGATTTTTCCCAGCTTGCAATGCGTTCGAGACCTGACTAGTCAGCTGATGATAGGGAGCCTGTCTGCTTCAATGGGTGGAGAGAGCAATCTGCAAGTTATGCAACAGCTGGAGGCACTCTGATTGAAAACCACAGGTCTGCAGCTCATTTATATTTCAATGGGTGGGATAGCTGATGTGTGGGAAGGAGGAAAATGGTATCATGAAATTTGTTGGCAAACAAGAAAATTGAAAACAGGAAATACAAGTTCAGAGAAAGCTAGCCACAGTGTTATGGTAATCTCACAACATAGCCATTTAGCCCAAGACAAGTGCAGATCCTTCCTAAGCATGTCCATTATTGCCTGCCAGGTACGTACTAAAATCACCTTATGCTGGATAACCCCTTTAAGTACTATCAAGGACTGTTGAGTATAAAGGCTAAGCTCTGTTTTTGACTCTCCCCCCAAACACTTTGTTCTGCATGTCGTTGTAGTTATAATGTTACCAAATTTATATTTTTTATGTCTTTAAAATCTTTGTGGTGTTTTATTCGAATACTCCTAAGATGTCAGCTTTCCTTTTTTTGTCTTATGAACTAACAATTTATTTTCACAACAAATACAACTACTACTAATCCATAGTTATTTCTGTTCTCCTATGGGGCATCTATTATCTGGCAACAGGACTACTCTTTATCTTTTGCCTTTTGTTTTTATAACTCTTTGCCTCCATGCTGGTGAGCAGTTATGTTCATTGTTATTATTATTTTTTATGCAACATGCTGTGGCTTAGAAGGACTGGCGATACGTTTTATTTTTTAGACTTGATATGTTTTAGTGTGAATTGTTTTTTACCTTATGTTATGTCTGACTATGGCACTGTATTCTACAGGATCCTTATACTGTGATCTCACTAAGCACATTATCCCTGGGACAATGGTTAATGTGCACAATGATGTTGCAGTTCAGGGATAAAACGCACAGTGATGTCACAGTTCAGGGATAATATGCACAGTGATGTTACAGTAGAGGGATAATACATTCAGTGAAGTAACAGTTCAGGAATAATACACACAGTGATGTCATAGTACAGAGATAATAGGTGCACAGTGATATCACAGTGCAGGAATAATGTGCACAGTAACGTCACAGTACATGCATAATACACAGTGATGTCTCAGTACAGGGATAATGTGCACAGTAACATCACAGTACAGGCATGATACACAGTGATGTCTCAGAACAGGGATAATGTCCACAGTGATGTCACTGTCCATGGATAATATGCACACAGTGATGTAATCGTATAGGCATTGTGTGCACATTGACATCACAGTACAGGGATAATGTGCACAGTAACATCACAGTACAGGGATAATACACAGTGATGTCTCAGAACAGGGATAATGTCCACAGTGATGTCACTGTCCATGGATAATATGCACACAGTGATGTAATCGTATAGGCATTGTGTGCACATTGACATCACAGTACAGGGATAATGATAATAAGCAGGGGGATTCCACACTCAGGGCTGGATGAAGGTAGAGGCTGATGGAGCTGCAGCTCCAGGCCCCTACATGAAAATATCTCCGACATAGAAGTGACTGTTCCATTAGGTCACTGCTTAAGTCCCCCGCCCCCCAGTATATTTAGTGCAGCCACTGTCTGCTAGAAGATGTCGTAGTGATATTAGATGACAATGTGTCCCGCCCTGCATGCCAAATAGGAGCAGGAGAGCAGGGGAATTTGTTGCAACTATAAACAGGCTGTGGACTTTAGTAGTAACTAAATTTGGTGGGGGCCCACTATTATATGGGGGCTGTATGGGGGTCTTATGCTTTATGAGGCCAGTATAGGGCCTAATGCTAATGTGCTGATCCCTGTCAGGGCTTACTGTGCTAGGGACTTTGGTAAGAACTGTTATCAGGCCTGTATTTTGTGGGATGAAAGACAACCTTGGTAGTGGAGACTTTCACCTCTCTCGTGTGCCACTCCGGGTTTTCAGATAACCTAGATCAGCACAGTTGCAAAAGACAGCTTGTCATTGGGCTTTAACCCCTTAAGGACGCAGGACGTAAATGTACGTCCTGGTGCGGTGGTACTTAACGCACCAGGACATACATTTACGTCCTAAGCATAACCGCGGGCATCGGAGCGATGCCCGTGTCATGCGCGGCTGATCCCGGCTGCTGATCGCAGCCAGGGACCTGCCGGCAATGGCCGACGCCCGCGATCTCGTGGGCGTCCGCCATTAACCCCTCAGGTGCCGGGATCAATACAGATCCCGGCATCTGCGGCAGTGCGCGATTTAAATGAACGATCGGATCGCCCGCAGCGCTGCTGCGGGGATCCGATCATTCATAACGCCGCACGGAGGTCTCCTCTCCTTCCTCCGTACGGCTCCCGGCGTCTCCTGCTCTGGTCTGTGATCGAGCAGACCAGAGCAGGAGATGACCGATAATACTGATCTGTTCTATGTCCTATACATAGAACAGATCAGTATTAGCAATCATGGTATTGCTATGAATAGTCCCCTATGGGGACTATTCAAGTGTAAAAAAAAATGTAAAAAAATGTAAAAGTAAAAGTAAAAAAAAAGTGAAAAATCCCCTCCCCCAATAAAAAAGTAAAACGTCCGTTTTTTCCTATTTTACCCCCAAAAAGCGTAAATTTTTTTTTATAGACATATTTGGTATCACCGCGTGCGTAAATGTCCGAACTATTAAAATAAAATGTTAATGATCCCGTACGGTTAACGGCGTGAACGAAAAAAAATTTAAAAAAGTCCAAAATTCCTACTTTTTTAATACATTTTATAAAAAAAAATTATAAAAAATGTATTAAAAGTTTTTTATATGCAAATGTGGTATCAAAAAAAAGTACAGATCATGGCGCAAAAAATGAGCCCCCATACCGCCGATCATACGGAAAAATAAAAAAGTTATAGGTCATCAAAATAAAGGGATTATAAACGTACTAATTTGGTTAAAAAGTTTGTGATTTTTTTTAAGCGCAACAATAATATAAAAGTATGTAATAAATGGTATCATTTTAATTGTATTGACCCTCAGAATAAAGAACACGTGTCATTTTTACCATAAATTGTACGGCGTGAAAACGAAACCTTCCAAAATTAGCAAAATTGCGTTTTTTGTTTTAATTTCCCCACAAAAATAGTGTTTTTTGGTTGCGCCATACATTTTATGATATAATGAGTGATGTCATTACAAAGGACAACTGGTCGCGCAAAAAACAAGCTCTCATACTAGTCTGTGGATGAAAATATAAAAGAGTTATGATTTTTAGAAGGCGAGGAGGAAAAAATGAAAACGTAAAAATTAAATTGTCTGAGTCCTTAAGGCCAAAATGGGCTGAGTCCTTAAGGGGTTAAAACTAGGTGAGAGTCAGTCTGAATGTGAGGCTGTGGGGAACCTGCACCACTCATGAGAGTTTGAATTCAAAAGTTTGCAGCCTCAAAAGAAGACATTGTGACCTGCATGAGTAACACAATTATTCACTGTTAACATTTGTTGACTATTGTGTTAGGTGGCTGGTAATAAGCCACCAGTATAGACAGGGAAGTTATCTGTAAGTGCTGGACAAGTAGATTTCATGCCTAAGGATGAAGGCTGTACTTCAACTAAATAATAAATAAGGGAAAATATATATATATATATATATATATATATATATATATATATACATATATATATATATATATATACACACACACACACACACACATCATAAACCAGATTATCTTGGAAAAATAGATTACATGTACTTTACCAAAAAATAATAATAATAAACTTCCAGTTTATGGTTAGAGATATAATTATATGGATACTAAGCTACGTAGATATATATTACTTTACATGAATATCAAAATAATTGTTTTGACACTGTCTAAATGAACATCTAAATCCATAATTATGTATTCTGCAAATTATCTTTCACATGTTTTCTCTCACAGTTCGCTAACCTAAACAGCTAAAAATATGATTCCAAATGTGGCCTTAATGGCAGCATTATGAGATACACCTTCATTACTAAAGAACAAACAAAAGCAGGAAAGGAGAACATAAAGGATTTGATACCTGGGTAACAAAAAGCTGCAATTACAGAACACACATTAACGATTCTTTAGAAATAAGACAATTCGGTGGCCAACTTCAGTGATTTTTTTTATGGTTGTAATAGATTTTTTTTTTGCATTTAAAATGAAAACTTAAAAACCCTCAACATCAGATTAACCTTAACCTTTTAAAGGGGTACTCCACTGGAAACATTTTTTTTAATCAACTGGTGCCAGAAAGTTAAACAGATTTGTAAATTACTTCTATTAAAAAATCTTAATCCTTCCAGTACTTATCAGCTGCTGTATACTACAGAGGAAGTTCTTTTCTTCTTGAATTTCCTTTCTGTCTTACCACGGTGCTCTCTGCTGACACCTCTGTCCATTTTAGGAACTGTCCAGTGCAGGATAGGTTTGCTATGGGGGTTTGCTACTACTATGGACAGTTCCTAAAATAGACAGAGATGTCATCAGAGAGCACTGTGGTCAGACAGAAAGGAAATTCAAAAAGAAAAGAACTTCCTCTGCAGTATACAGCAGTTGATAAGTTACACTACCAACAAAGAACTGGCTACTGAAAAGTAACCCCAATTGGTTCACTATAACCAATATTCATAATCCAAAAGGAACCAATTAATAAATTAATAATATTTTATTGAACATACATCAAAGAAAGACATACATTTAAAAACATATGCAAGTTACCACCTACCACCTGCAAGTTACCCCCTACCACCTTGGAGTGGTAGGTGGTAACTTGCATGGCGGGAGTCCCTGTTGGCTGTTTTTTCTGCTTTATTTCAGCTTCTTTTTGTATGGATGATTTTCATGTTCTAACATCACCTCTCTGGCTTACTTTGTGATACTACTTCTTTTCCATATGTTAACCCTTTCACTTGCAGCCTTTGAGAGTGCATTCTATTATATCTTGCATCTGTCTTTGTATTCCATATATTGTTGCACCATATTTACCATCTCGAGTCATTTGTTGTTGTCACCTGCAGTGCCTTCCTTTTTATGCTCTACCTATGCTCTACCTAATTTTAAATGTATGTCTTTCTTTGATATATGCTCAATAAAATATAATTATTTTATTAATTGGTTCTTTTTGGATTGTGAATAGCCTTTGATAAGTACTGGAAGAATTAATATTTTTAAATAAAAGTAATTTGCAAATCTGTTTAACTTTTTGGCACCAGTGGATTAAAAAAAAAAATCTTTTCAAGTGGAGTACCCCTTTAATGACTAACTAATACTGAAATAGATACATAATAGCATAATTGAGGCTAACAAGTTTTCATTTTATTGCTAATTAGCCATTAAACATCTTACCTACTAAGGATTCTTAAAAGAAAAGGTTATAAGGGACTATTTCATATGGTTTATGTCAGTGGAATCTCATATTTTGTTAGATTTAACTAATAAGTTGTAAAGCTTAATGTAAAGATCTTACCGTAAGGGCTGAGTAGTTGTAGTGGATCCGCTGTCCTGTGTGAAGTTTGACTGAAGCGTACCAGGAAGCGGATGGAGTCTAAGGTACTACTGGTTTTCACTAAAGCCCGCCGCAAAGCGGGATGGGCTTGCTGCAGCAGGCGGCACCCAGGTCGCTACCCCTGCCACGATCTGTCCACACAGGTTGCCCAGGTGATGCTTGGCACAGAAGAAGGCGGAGATAGACAAAGCACGGGTCAGAAGGCAGGCAGCAAGGTAGCATAGTCAGGTCACAGACAATGAGTCAGGAGGCAGGCGGCAAGGAAGCGTAGTCAGGTCCCAGGCACACGGTCAGGAGGCAGGCAGCAAAGGAGCAAGGTCAGGTCACAAGCAAGAGGTCAGAAACACAATATGGAACAGACTACAGTAACGCTTTCTCTTAGGCACAAGGCACGAAGATCCGGCACCACACTAGGGAGGTGCCGGACTTATATAGTGTCCACCCAGCAGGACATCAATTAAGGGTGTACTGGCCCTTTAAATTTAGCAACACCGGCACACGTGCGCCCAAAGTACAGGGGATGCGCGTGCCGGCGAGGCAAGATAGCAGAGAGGCCGGGGATGGAAAAAAAGTTAGAGAATGCTCGGGCTCACATGCGGGAGTGCTCTGCATAGCCAGTCCCAGAGCCAACAGTATAGACAGAAGAGGTGCGCTCACGGCCGGATAACACGGCTGGAGCGTTGCCCCTAGTAACACCCAGGAGTCCCAGAGGCAGGGAAGTTAGGGAGCACTCACGGCCAGAATGAATGGCCGGGGCGATGCCCCTGACACTTAATAGTTATACCTGCTCCTTTGGTGATATTAAGCTCATTGCATAATGATACATGACTTACCAATACACAAAAAAAATAATAAAATTACATACTACCAGGTTATATCATCATCTAGAAAAAAGACACTGACACTGACAAAATGACACTGCCCATCTTACCTTGTTAGGTAACGATATGTCATGGGTCGGGTGAGGGAAATATGGCACGGGCCCGCATGTCTGGTCTGAGTCATAACCGTCAGATGTCCCCTGCTATCAGCATCTGACATCAGCCGATAATGATGGATATCGGAGCTTCCCCGTCTCTGTGATTGCTTAAAGGTAACTTTAGTACTTAAACGGCTATGTTCTGAGTTAATCATAACACATACAATTCTTAAAGAATGATCTCCCTCCCATCCAGCGATCGCTCAACCCATTGAAGCAAAGATAGACTTAGAAGAAAACCACTGAACACCTGACTAGTGATGTAATGTCTCAGGTCGCACTGCAAGCTGGGAAAACGTGAGAAGACATTTTGTTTGCTGTTAAAAATTAACATTGGGGCAAAAACACAGAAGAATTGCAGGACCACCACGAAACACAGCTACAGACACTATATTAAGAACTACACTAACTTTACAGCTCCTGTAGCATAGCTAAATAAATAAAAAAAAAAATCCCAAAACACCCCTTTAACCTGTTAAGGACCAAGGGCGTAACTGTACGTCCTGGGTCCTTTCCCTTTCTATAACGCCGGGCCACAGTGTGGCTCTGCGTCATAGCGTGTCAGGCCCGGCCGGGACCCCTCGCTAAAAGCGGGACAACGGCCAGGACCCCTGGCTAAAAGCTCGCGGTGCCATTCGCTATTAACCCTTTAGACATGGTGATCAACTAAAGTGAGACTAAACTACCCCCAGCTAGCTCAGGGAGCTGTCCGGGACCACCGCATCCCAAACAGCTGTAGGACACGCGGCATCCCGAACAGCTGTAGGACAGCAGGAGGGTCCACTTACCTGCCTCCTGGTGTCCGATCGTCGTCTGACTGCTCGGTGCGTGAGATCCAGGCATGAGCAATCAAGCTGCAGAATCATCGATCAATGGTTTCCTATGAGAAACCATTGATCAGTGTAAAAGATCAGTGTGTTCAGTGTTATAGCCCTCTAAAGGGGCTATAACATTGCAAAAAAAGTGGGAAAAACAAAGTTGTTAAAGATCATTTAACCCCTTCCCTAATAAAAGTTTGAATCACCCCCCTTTTCCCATTTAAAAAAAAAACTGTAAATAAAAATAAACATATGTGGCATCACCGCGTGCGGAAATGTCCGAATTATAAAAATATATTGTTAATTAAACCGCACGGTCAATGGCATACGTGCAAACAAAATCCAAAGTCCAAAATAGCATATTTTTTGGTCACATTTTATATAATGAAAAAATGAATAAAAAGCGATAAAAAAAATCCAATCAATACAAAAATGGTACTGCTAAAAACTTCAGATCATGGTGCAAAAAATTAGCCCTTATACCGCCCCATATGCAAAAAAATAAAAAAAAAGTTATAGGGGTCAGAATATGACAATTTTAAACGTATACATTTTCCTGCATGTAGTTATGATTTTTTCCAGAAGTATGACAAAATCAAACCTATATTAGTAGGGTCTCATTTTAATTGTATGGACCTACAGAATAAAAGTCAGAAAAAATCTTTACCAAAAAATGTGCTGCGCAGTAATGTAAGCCCCCAAAAGTTACAAAATTGTGTTTTTTCTTCAATTTTGTCGCACATTGATTTTTGTTTCTGTTTTGTCGTAGATTTTTGGGTAAAATGTCTGATGTTATTATAAAGTAGAATTGGTGGCGCAAAAAATAAGCCATCATATGGATTTGTAGGTGCAAAATTGAAAGAGTAATGCTTTTTTAAAGGTAATGAGGAAAGAATTTAAGTGCAAAAACAGAAAAAATCCTAGTCCTTAAGGGGTTAAAGCTGCCTTAAATGGGCACTGTCAGATATAAAAAAAACTTTTGATATGTTGTAAAGAATGTAAAACCAATAGGTTTTGCAATTGCTTTCATAAAAAAAAAAAATTAATTCTGTATTTCATACTGAAAAAGCCAGTCAAGAAACTGCCTCCCTGCCTTCTGGGATGCATACCAGCCTGGCTGTGTCCACTCGTCATCACCTACGTCATGGACGCACTTAATGATTGACCGGTCTGCAGATCTAAAGCTGCTGTGATCGGCTCCCTCACTGTCTGTGTTTACTTCACAGTCTCATGGGGGGAGGGGCGGGAGTACATTGCTGCCTGTGAGCAGATGATGAAAGAAGCTGGTGACTGAAGATGGGGACTGAATGGAGGATTTTTAATTTAAAAAGTAAGTGTCCCAGCATGTTTATACGTGTGTGTGGATACATATGTATGTGTGTAAGTCTGTGTTGTCTAGGTAATGTGCATGTGTATGAATAAATGAAGTCAATGTGTGTGTGTGTGTGTGTGTGTGTGTATCTAATACAAGGGTACTGCAATTATATGCCTCTAGCTGTTGCAAAACTGCAATTCCCAGCATACCTGCAGAGCCAAATGATGTGTGGGCATGCTGGGAGTTGTAGTTTTGCAACAGTAGGAGGAACACAGCCTGCAGCAACACTGCTGTAAATCTGAGTTTTACCAATCATGTGCCTCCAGCTGTTGCAAAACTACAACTCAAAGGATCTGTGGGCATGCTGGGAGCTGCAGTTTTGAAAAAGCTGTAAGCACACAGTGTAGCTTTCTTTGTGGGTTTTAATTTCCGACTGGTATTTTCCCAAGGTTTTTACTAAGGTTTCCCTACATTTTGCACTTTTCCCCACGTTTTGCTTTTTTTTTTTTACAACTGTATAATCTGTCGGGTTTTCTTCAGTTAAAATCCACCACATTTTATGTGGAAAACATAGTAAATATGTTGAGATTTTTCAAAACTGTCGGGGCCATGCCCCATTTGTCAGGATCACGCCCACTTTATCCCATAGCTGTGCCCCCTTTTTGGGGTTTTCTTGTAAAATGGAGGGTTTTGTTTTTTTGGGTCGCAAATTGTGTCGTAAGGGACGTGCAACACAATTTGGGCGCAAAACCCGACAAAAAAGAGTCGGGATCATGTTAGTAAATAAACCCCAGTGTGTGTGTGTGTATATAGAATAAAACCAGAAAGGAAAGGGTTACAGATGCTCACTCCCGAGACCAGAGGAGAGTGAGGGAGGGGGAGTGGTTATCACCTGAGGAGAAGAAAGAGACCTGCCCCCCTGCTTCTGGTCGACAACATTACGGTTATTCAGAAATTAAGCTAATTCTGGGAGAAATATAGGTCATAGACACATAAAAATGATGTGTACATGATCAGGATGAGATACTGAGCAACATATAACAGTTTTGTTTTTTTGGGGTGATCTGACATGTACGCTTTAAGCAGCCCTTAGAGGGGCCAAAAAGGTGTAAAGGAAAGTAAAACATTTTTTTTTTTAAATATAACCCCCCCCCCCCCTAATAAAATTCAAATCACCCCCTTTTCCCATTTTTCAAATAAAACACTGTAAATAAAAAAAAACATATTTTGTCTCTCCGCATGCGTTTTCGTCCAAACTATTAAATTATGATGCTCCTGATCCTGCACAGTTAACGGCACACCTGCAAAAAAAATCCACATGCCAAAATTGCTAATTTTTGGTCACATCCCATCCCAGAAAAAAAACTAATAAAAAGTGATCAAAAAGTCACATCTAAAAATTGGTAAAAAAAAAAAAAAAAAAAAAGTGCTGCCATTAAAAATTACAGCTCATGCCGCAAAAAATAAACCCTAACACAGCTCTGTAGGTGGAACAATAAAACAGTTAAAGGGGTCAGAACATGGCATTGAACCAACTTTGTTTTTCGTTTTCAAGTTTTCTATTTTTTCTTTTTTACCATAAAACAAAACATTAATTATCCATATTTAGTATCATTGGAATTGTACTAATCCATACCCTGTCATAACCTGTAAGTATGTCATATTTACTGTATTGTGAACTTCAAAAATTGTTGCTCCACAAAATTGTGCAATTGCATATTTTCTTCAATTTTGCATTACATATATTATTTTTCTCAATGAAAAGTACATCTTGTCCCACAAACAATAAGCCCTAATAATACTTTGTCAGTGGAATAATAAAAAAATTATGGGTCTTAGAATGTGAAGACAAAAAAAATGTGAGCCAAAAAATAGAAGGGTTTAAAGTCTAAACCAATTTTGGTCTTAAAGGGACACTGCCATCTCATATTTTTGTCTTTCGAGAATGCATTAAGCATGAAAAGCCAGAAAACTGTAGCCCAAGATGCCATGCCAAAGAAATAGTGTTGCCGCTGGCTCCATCTGTAGCTAGTAGTTTAGACTATTAAAGATTGTGGCTCTTAGTATATTGTACTGTGAGGTTTGGTGGTAAATGAAGTGTAGCAATATAACCATGGACATATTATTACTTTACTGTTTATCCACCAGAATCAATCAGATCAGCTATTGGAATTTATTATTAGTTTATGGTAGTTGGGAGTAATCTCCAACATATACTTGACTGATGTTGAAGGAAATGTGTTACATTGCCAACAAAGAAATTACGAGTTAATTCTAGAGAGAAAAAACAGACATGGTCGCATATCTACATCTTAGGCTGCTTTCACACTGTAAAATACTTCGTTAATAAACACCCATTATAAAATCCCAGGAGATCGTTTTAACCCGTTATCCCTGTTATTCATAAGGGGCATTATTTTATGACAGGAGATAGTAATGAGAGAAATAGTGCATGCACTATTTCTTCCGTTCAATCACCCGTCACAAAATAGCGCCGTTATGAATAACGGGCGATAACGGGTTAAAACGGCTATTAGAAAAATCCCATAGACTATAATGGGATTTTCTAACGTATGTTATGGATTTTCCAATGGCAGTTTAACCCCGCCATTGCCCGCTATTTTATAACAGGTGTTATATAACGGGTACTTTTCATAGTGTGAAAGAAGCCTTACACAGTGATCTAAGGCTTCTCAACAAAATGTATTAAACTAACAGGTTGTTAATGTACTTAAAGGCGTACTCCAGTGTTAAACATTTTTTTTAATTAACTGGTGCCAAAAAGTTAAACAGATTTGTAAATAACTTGTATTAAAAAATCTTAATCCTTCCAGTACTTATTAGCTGCTGAATACTACAGAGGAAATTCTTTTATATTTGGATTTCTTTTCTGTCTGTCCACAATGCTCTCTGCTGACACCTCTGTCCATTTTAGGAACAAAGGTATTAAAAACACAGCTCCACTGTGGTCATGGATACTATGATTAAGCCTGAGGGTACATTCACACGCGCAGATTTTTTAGCGGATTTTCCGTTGCGTATTTGAAAGTGGGCGGGCTCTTCTTTGCTGTCCGCAGCAGATTTTCCGCAGTGGAATGTACACTGCGGAAAACCCACCGCAAGCCCCATTGAAGTCAGTAGGGACTGTGGCGGATTTTCCACAGCGTAAATTCCGCTGCGGAAAATCTGCTGCGGACAGCCGAGAAGAGCCCGTCCACTTTCAAATATGCAGTGGAAAACCCGCTAAAAAATCTGCGCGTGTTAATGTACCCTTAAGGTCACATATTGGACATCTCATACTAGTGGATCAATGTAATTTGACTCAAAACGTCACCGGTCTCTAATCACAGATTGATAAATCCGAGATCTCAGATCTCAGACTTATTAATGTGATCTTAATATTATCAGTAGTGGGAATGCTGGGTTATACTACCCCAGAGAGGAGTGACATTAGTCGCTCCCCTATTTGGCCACTCATATATGTGGCATTAAGACGATGTTTAATCACACAAGGTATATTCTAGATCTCACAACATTTAGCACCTAGCTCCTGATGTGCACCGCAAGCGAAAAGTACACACCGGCAGGTGTTGTACACAAATACTGTTTTAAGCATACTGGAGCGCATTGTCCTCCCCTCAGAAGTGAAAACCACATACGTGCATCTAAGTGGTGTACTATTTTGTTACTGTTAAAGTCTTAAGGGCCTAGATACTCCGAAAGGCCAGCCAAAAGTACACACCATGTGGTGTTGTACACAAATACAGTTTTAAGTGTACTGGAGCGCATTGTCCTCCCCTCATAAGTGCATACCACATATGTACATCTAAGAGTTGTACTATATTGTTCCTGTTAACGACTTAAGGGCCTAGATAATGTGAAAGGCCAGCCAAAAGTACTCACCGGCTGGTGTTGTACACAAATACTGTTTTAAGCGTACTGGAGCGCATCGTCCTCCCCTTATAAGTGCATACCACATATTTACATCTAAGTGGTGTACTATTATGTTCCTGTTTAACCCCTTAAGGACGCAGGACGTAAATGTACGTCCTGGTGAGGTGGTACTTAACGCACCAGGACGTACATTTACGTCCTGTGCATATCCGCGGGCATCGGAACGATGCCTGTGTCATGCGCGGCTGATCCCGGCTGCTGATCGCAGCCAGGGACCTGCCGGCAATGGCGGACGCCCGAGATCTCGCGGACGTCCGCCATTAACCCCTCAGGTGCCGGGATCAGTACAGATCCTGGCATCTGCGGCAGTGCGCGATTTAAATGAACGATCGGATCGCCCGCAGCGCTGCTGCGGGGATCCGATCATTCATAACGCCGGACGGAGGTCCCCTCTCCTTCCTCCGTCCGGCTCCCGGCGTCTCCTGCTCTGGTCTGTGATCGAGCAGACCAGAGCAGAAGATGACCGATAATACTGATCTGTTCTATGTCCTATACATAGAACAGATCAGTATTAGCAATCATGCTATTGCTATGAATAGTCCCCTATGGGGACTATTCAAGTGTAAAATAAAATGTAAAAAAATGTAAAAGTTAAAGTAAAAAAAAAGTGAAAAATCCCCTCCCCCAATAAAAAAGTAAAACGTCCGTTTTTTCCTATTTTACCCCCAAAAAGCGTAAAAAACATTTTTTATAGACATATTTGGTATTGCCGCGTGTGTAAATGTCCGAACTATTAAAATAAAATGTTAATAATCCCGTACGGTTAACGGCGTGAACGAAAAAAAAAAGTCCAAAATTCCTACTTTTTTAATACATTTTATTAAAAAAATTATTAAAAATGTATTAAAAGTTTTTTATATGCAAATGTGGTATCAAAAAAAGGTACAGATCATTGCGCAAAAAATGAGCCCCCATACCGCCGCTTGTACGGAAAATAAAAAAGTTAGAGGTCATCAAAATAAAGGGATTATAAACGTACTAATTTGGTTCAAAAGTTTGTGATTTTTTTTAAGTGCAACAATAATATAAAAGTACATAATAATGGGTATCATTTTAATCGTATTGACCCTCAGAATAAATAACACATGTCATTTTTACCATAAATTGTACGGCGTGAAAACGAAACCTTCCAAAATTAGCAAAATTGCGTTTTTCGTTTTAATTTCCCCACAAAAATAGTGTTTTTTGGTTGCGCCATATATTTTATGATATAATGAGTGATGTCATTACAAAGGACAACTGGTCGCGCAAAAAACAAGTCCTCATACTAGTCTGTGGATGAAAATATAAAAGAGTTATGATTTTTAGAAGGTGAGGAGGAAAAAATGAAAACGTAAAAATTAAATTGTCTGAGTCCTTAAGGCCAAAATGGACTGAGTCCTTAAGGGGTTAAGTCTTGAGAGCCTAGATACTGTGTAATGCCAGTCAAACGTACACACCGGCTGGTGTTGTACACAAATACTGTTTTAAGCGTACTGCAGTGTATTGCACTCCCCTCATATACGCACTAAGTATGTCAGGCAGAGAAATGCCAGGTCAAAGCAGACTAGGGGCGAGTGGCAGCAGGAGTCGAAGTGAGAGGTCTGAGCTCCCGTTATCAGCTAGCGTTCATGTCTCGACTAGCAACCCATCTGCCGTCATTGATTGGACAACACGGTCATCCACTTCATCACAAGTGACATCTGACACCCCCAGTCAACAGTCGGTGGGTTCCTCAGACACAAACCTCTGTTGGCATGGCCCGGGAGCAGTCCCTGTCCTCCCATTGCCTCTGCCCTATGATTTTCCTTCCACCACAAAAGTATCTTATGCTGTGGGTTCAGCTCCACTATTTAGTGAGGACGATCTAGAGGACAGTCAGTAGCTACTGCCCAGCCAAGAAGTGGAGGAGACATTCGCTGCTTCCTCTGCTAAGTAGTGATGAGGAGAGTGGCGTGGGAGGTGGTATTGCGAGGGTTCAGGTTCCTGAAGCATACATTGTTGAGGAACCTGAGGAGGAAAATACATGTTCTTTACGGCCCACTGGTTGAATGTGGTTACTGCACAGCCTTACCATCAACTTAGTTAGGTCACTTGCATAAATGGCACGATGCTTGCTCACTTACTTGCATAGTGACTGCCAAATTGTCACCATTAGGCAGCGGGATGACTTCTGGCTCTCCACCTTGTTGAACCCTCGCTATCAGCTCAAAATGAGGGCCTTTTTTACATCCACTGAATGGAGGACAAACTGACCTACTACAGAGACATCTTATTATCTGCGCCATCATCCATCCTCTCACAGGTCTGACTGGGGGGCCCTCTGCGCTCATGTTCCACTGCCATGGCTGTTGGGGAGGGGTGGGGGGGGGGCAGGAGAATTGCCAGCAAAATCGGCAGTAGCAGCCTAAGGGTGGGTTCACACCACGTTTTTCAAGTACGATTCCCGTAAATGTTTTCATTATAGAAAACGTATGGAACCATATTGAAAACCAAATACATAGACAAACCAAACCATATGCACCCGGATTCATCCGGTTGGACCACAGGTTTTTTCTCCGGGTTAAAAACCGTATTGCAACCTCATACTTTTCTTTTAACATGGATGTCAATTGGAAACACACATGTATACGGTTCCATACGGCAAACCATATACAGTTTTTACTTAACACATGGGCATTTGCATCCTAAAGTTCTTTTTTTTTTTTAAATGTATTTATTTTTAATAACATTTTCAAAGATGTATGTTTAAAAAAAATAAATAAAAGCAGACTGAACTGTATGCACTTTTAAAAACAGTATACGGTTAAAAAATGCATGCGGTTTTCTTTTTCCCATACATTTCCATCAGTTTTTTTGGCCATACGGTTTTCTTTAGAAAAACAGATTGAAAACAGTATGGCATAAATGTGATGTGAACCCAGCCTAAGTCTACTGTCACTGATGAGTAGCGTTCCTCACCCGCATAATGAAGCAACTAATCAGCTGCAGCAGGTAGACCTTGAGCAGGACATGAACTAGAAGGTGGTGGCATACTTGGACATGATCCTGCCAACCCACATTGAAGATCCGCTGGACTTCTGGGCAGCCAAACTGGATTTGTGGCCGCAACTAGCAGAGTTTGCCTTGGAAAAGCTGTCCTGCCCGGCCAGTAGTGTGCCATCAGAACATATTTAGTGCAAAGGGGGCCATACTCACCCCATGGAGAACTCGCCTGTCCACCAAAAATGAGAGAGACTCACCTTTGTCAAGATGAATCAGGCTTTGATCAGCCAGGAATCCAGCCACCAATGCCTGATGCATCAGACTAGATTATCCATGGTGCCACACCAACACTTTGACAAGAAACCGGTTTCTTCTGCCTACCAGCCTCAGCTACTATTCTAATCCTGCCACCCACCTGATGCCACACATCTGATGCCAAGTGCTCCTTCTTTCACCCACCTTCATCAGCGGGTACTGGTATTGCTTCCCACCACACTCTGTCACCGGGTCACTTTCAGGACTCCTGATGCTGCTGCTGCCATCTCCAGGCTCTGTCATTGTGCTGCCATATGATCTCCTCATGGTGCTGCTGCCACCTCCAGGCTCTGTCATTGTGCTGCCATATGATCTTGTCATGCTGCTGCCACCTCCAGGCTCAGTCATTGTGCCGCTCTGCGGCCTACATAGGCTGCCGCCGACTCCAGGCTCTGTCATTGTGCCGCTCTGATGCCTACATTGGCTGCCTCCACCTCCAGGCTCTGTCATTGTGCTGTTCTGCGGCCTACATAGGCTGCTGCCACCTCCAGGTTTTGTCATTGTTCTGTTCTGTGGCCTACATAGGCTGCCGCCACCTCCAGGCTCTGTCACTGTGACGCTCTGTGGCCTACATAGGCTGCTACCACCTCCAGGCTCTGTCAATGTGCCGCTCTGAGGCCTACATGGGCTGCCCCCACTATCAGGCTCTGTAATTGTGCCGCTCTGCAGCCTACATAGGCTACCACCACCTCCAGGCTCTGTCATTGTGCAGCTCTGCGGCTTACATAGGCTGTCTCCACCTCCAGGCTCTGTCATTGTGCTGTTCTGTGGCCAACATAGGCTGCTGCCACCTCCAGGCTCTGTCATTGTGCCGCTCTACGGCCTATATAGGCTGCCGCAACCTCCAGGCTCTGTCATTGTGCCACCCTATGGTCTCATCATGCTGCTGCCCCCACCAGGCTCTGTCATTGTGCCGTTCTGCAGCCTACATAGGCTGCCGCCACCTCCAGACTGTGTCATTGTGCCGCCATATGGTCTCCTCATACTTCTGCCACATTCAGGCTCTATCATAGTGCCACCCCATGGTCTAGTTATTCTGCTGACACCTCCAGGCTCTGTCATTGTGCTGCTATGTGATCTCCTTGTTATTTAGATTTTGTGGTAATACAGTATTTTTTTCAAAGTAAAGGCTTGATTTTGAGGTACAAGTACAAACTTTTTCAATGCAGCAAGTAATACACAACAGTAATTATACACTGCAAACATGATAGAGGTAGAAAACGGAGCACTCACACTGCTGCTGGTAGTCTTCAATTCAAGCTATGTTCACGGAGGTCCCGGCATCGGTGACCTCTGCAGGGAGGCGCAGATGGAATGGGGGGAAGCTTGGATGGCGGCCATGGTCCCGTATCGCTCCAATGGGTGCTTCATCATCCGGCCTGATGAAGCGCCCATTGGCGCTATACGGGACCCTGGCCGCCGTCTGAGCTTCCCCCCTATTCCATCTGCGCCTCCCTGCAGAGGTCACCGATGCCGGGATCTCCGTGAACATAGCTTGAATTGAAGACTACCAGCAGGAGTATGGTTGCTCCGTTTTCTACCTCTATCATGTTTGCAGTATCTATTTGAGTTCTATACGTGATGCACCATCAGTGAACACACCCTGGGTCATTGACCTCCCCTCCCTCCACCTGGATATATATTTGTAGTTCCCCATTGCCGGTGCCGATATTTTCACTATCTTTTTTCTGTGTTCTTTTTTTCTGGTAGTTAGAGTAATTGGAGCTGGAATTACTGCAGCTGCTGGCACCAGACTTGGCCTCCAATGGGTCCTCAACAAAAAAAGATTTAAAGTTTTCTCATTCCAATTACCAGGCTCTGTCATTGTTCTGCTCTGCGGTCTACATAGGCTGCCGTCTCCTCCAGGCTGTGTCATTGTGCCGCCATGGGATCTCCTCATGTTGCTGGCACATTACACTTGTTAATCTCTTCAAAATCTTCAATTGACATTTAAAAAATTTCTTTAATCTCTTCAATTGTGACGCCATATGGTCTCCCGACCCTGCTGCCACATTCAGACTGTCACTGTGCCACTCTGTTGCAGTGATTTTAATAGCGATGCCTGTAGTCTGCATGTCATACTGGATAACAGTATTATTTCACTACCCCAGTACACTCTCTATGCGTATTACGACAAGGCAAAGTGTTCTACACCTGTATTGAGGCTCTCTGTAGCACGGAAATAGCCGTTTTTAATAAAGATTTGATGCAAATAAATTTTGATCCATTTTTTTCGACCAAATCGAATTTTTCAAAAATGTGTCCATCTCTACACAACATCACTAGCATCAAAGAGAGTGTTAAGCATGGCAGGCGTCATCATAACCCCTAAGCAACAAAGATTATCTGCCATTAACCCTCAAAATCTCACGTTTGTTAAAAATAATCAGGCATTAATCAATGAGGAATTAAACCTCCTGTGCCAGATGCCACTGATTAGACATCACTGCCACCACCCTGCTGTCCTGTGCAGTGACTACTCCAACTATCACCAGTCCACCATTACCTGCTGTCCTGTCCACTGGCTACCACAGCTTCAACCAATCCACCGCAGCCTGTTATCCACTTGCTACAACTACCAACAGTCCACGATCCTTGCTGCTGCTGCTACTATCAGCCAGTCTTACACACATATACAATCCATGATATCCCAGAAAATATCTTTTGGTAGGCTTTTCATACAAAAAGCTATTCATTCTTCACCATTCACCCTGACGTCCTGGTACTTAAGGGAGGGGGGATAAATTCAGATCAGCGATTTGCGGCAATTCCGGGTCAATCGGGTCCCTGGTGGCCCGGTTACCCGGAAATAAAGGGTGATAGGCGCTGTCCAAGATGCCACCTATCACTCTTTAGCTGTTACCGGCCGACGAATCAGGACTCCGCTGTGGGGTGTCCCTAACGGCACCCTTTCCACCCATCAGCGGTGGGACCGTGGCCCCAGGAGCGAGTTGGTTGCGGCAGGCGGACAGAGCGCAGCAGCAGGAGGTAAGGCTGGCCTCCTGCTGTTGCTTAGCAACAACTCCCAGCATGCACAAAAGGGCATGCTGGAAGTTGTTATTATGCAACAGAAGAAGGCACAACTACAACTCCCAGCATGCATAAACTACCAAAGGGCATGCTGAGAGTTGTAGTTGTGCCTTCTTCTGTGAAAAAGTGTGCCTCCAGATGTTACATAACTGCAACTCCCAGCATGCACGGACAGCCAAAGGGCATGCTGAGAGTTGTAGTAGTGTGCCTCTAGCTGTTGCATAACTACAGCTCCCAGCATGCCCTTTGGCTTCAATGCATGCTGAGACTTGTAATTTTGCAACAGCTGAAGGCACGCTGGTTGCGAAACACAGAGTTTGTTACCTAACTCAGCGTTTCGCAACCAGTGTGCCTCCAGCTTTTGCGAACTTAAACTCCCAGCATGAATTAACAGACCGTACATGCTGGGAGTTGTAGTTTTGCAACAGCTGGAGGCACACTAGTTGCGAAACACTTAGTTATGTAACAAACTCTGTGTCTTGCAACCAGTGTAACTCCAGCTCTTGTATAAATACAAGCCCCAGCATGCATGGACAGCCAAAGGGCATACTGGGAATTATAGTAGTATGCCTCCAGCTGTTGCATAACTACAAGTCCCAGCATGCCCTTCGGCTGTCACTACATGCTGAGAGTTGTAGCTTTTGCAACAGCTAAAGGCACACTGGTTGCGAAACACTGAGGATTTGTTATCTAACTCGGTGTTTCGCAACCAGTGCGCCACAAGCTGTTGCAAACTACAACTCTCAGCATGCACTGATAGACAGTACATGCTGGAAGTTGTAGTTTTGCAACAGCTGGAGGCACACTGGTTGCTAAACACTGAATTAAGTAACAAACTCTGTGTTTTGCAACCAGTGTGCATCCAGCTGTTGCATAACTACAACCCCCAGCATTCACGGAACAGCCAAAGGGCATGCTGGGAGTTGTAGTTTTGCAACAGCTGGAAGTTTGCCAACCCCCCCGTGTGAATTGCAAAATGACAACTCCCGGTATTGCCAGACAGCCATTGACTGTTCAGGCATGCTGGGAGGATTGCAACAGCTGGAGGCATCCTGTTTGGGAAACACTGCCGTAGGGCAATTTTGGTATTGGCCCTGTCGTATTTCAAGGCAACAGTTTAGTGCCGCATATAGGGTATTTCCGCACTCAGGAGAAATTGCCTCACAAATTTTGGTGGGCTTTTTCTCCTTTTACCCCTTATGAAGAGATAAAGTTGGGGTCTACACCTGCATGTTATTGTAAAAAAAATTACAGTTTTGTACATTAGCATGCTGGTGTTGCCCCATACCTTTAATTTTCACAAGAGGTAAAAGGAGAAAAAGACCCACAAAATTTGTAACGCAATTTCTCCTGAGTATACAAAGTACCCATTATGTGGATGTAAAATGCTCTGCGGGTGCGCAACAAGGCTCAGGAGTGAGAGCACACTATGTACATTTGAGGACTAAATTGGCAATTTGCACAGGGGTGGCTGATTTTACTGCGGTTCTGACAAGAGGTGAGCAAACTTTTGAAAAATTCGATTCGGCCGAATTTGCCGAATTTTCAGAAAAAATTTGGTTCGGTTCGAATTTATTCGCTGTGAATCTGTATTGAAAACAGCTATTCTTGGCCTACAGAGAGTTTCATTAGGGGTATAGAACAGTTTGCTTTGTTCTAACATGCATAGGGAGTGTTAGTGAAATAATACTGTTATTCAGTACAACATGTAGATTACAGGCATCGCTATGAGAATAACTGCGGCGGAGTGTCTGAATGTGGCAGCAGGGAGACCATATGGTGTCAAAATTGAAGAGAGTAAATAGATTTTTTTAATGTTATTTTATTTTATTTCATTTGAATTTATTTACATTTTTTGAGTGCCTATTCTGGTGAGCGTTGAGCTGGCTGTTCGCTGCGAGGCGAGCTACCACCTGTTCCAGCCCATGCCTCTCACCACCCCGGGCCCCCTTCTCCCACTGTCTTACTTTTTTGTGGAACTGCAAATGTTTCATTTAATCAGTAATGGTTCATTGTGATCGCTCCAACCTATTTCATTGGATTCTGGTGATAATTCCACAGCTACTATATGACGTTACTGACCATAGGGCCTCATTCTTGAAAAGATTACATTGATTTTTTTAAATTGAAATTTAAGATTTTGAAATTGAAATTTAAGATTACACTCCAAAATTTTAATTTCCAGGGCCCCGGCATGTGGTGACAAAGGACCAAATCTAACATGGAGTCACATGGCCGCACAATGACAGAGGCTGGAGGTGGCATCAGAATGAGGAGACCATATAGTGGCTGAATGATCTCCTGGAGTTTGTGGCAGCATGCGAAAACCATATAGTGGGCTGAATGGCACAGCCTGGAGTTGGCAGCAGCATGAGGAGAGCATGTAGTGGCTGAGTGACACAGCCTGGAGGTGATGAAGCATGAGGAGACCATATAGTGGCTGAATGGAACAGCCTGGAGTTGGCTGAAACATGAGGAGACCATATAGTGGCTGAATGGCACAGCCTGGAGGCGGTGAAGAATGAGGAGACCATATAGTGGCTGAATGGCACAGCCTGGAGGTGTTGAAGCATGAGGAGACCACGTAGTGGCTGAATTGCACAGCCTGGAGGTAGCTGAATCCTGAGGAGACTATATAGTGGCTGAATGGCACAGCCTGGAGGATTGAAGCATGAGGAGACCATATAGTTTCTGAATGGCACAGCCTGGTGGTGGCTGAAGCATGAGGAGACCATGTAGTGGCTGAATTGCACAACCTGGAGGTGGCTGAAGCCTGAGGAGACTATATAGTGGCTGAATGGCACAGCCTAGAGGTGTTGAAGCATGAGGAGACCATATAGTGTCTGAATGGCACAGCCTGGTGGTGGCTGAAGCATGAGGAGACCACGTAGTGGCTGAATTGCACAACCTGGAGGTGGCTGAAGCCTGAGGAGACTATATAGTGTCTGAATGGAACAGCCTGGAGATGGCTGAAGCATGGAGACCATTTAGTGGCTGTATGAGACCCTGGAGGTGGCAGCATCAGCATCAGGAGTCCTGAAAGTGACCTGGTGACAGAGTGGTGCGGTGGGTGGCAACACCAGTACCCGGTGACGAAGGTTGGGAAAAAAGGAGAACTTGGCTGTATTAATGTGCACAAGTAAGTATTTAGGATTTGCATTATGTAAAACTAAACCTTTAATAATATGCTTAGGATAAAATATATGGCCCCAAAATCTTCTTTTTTTTTTTTTATCAAACTAAAGAAAAGGTGTGCAAAAAACACCATGTGCCACCCCCACCACCAATACTTGGTGGTGTGGGTGGCACATGGTGGCAATACTTGTATCCAGTGATGAAGATGGGTGAAAGAAGGAGAACTTGACAGCAGATGTGAGGCATCAGGCGGGTGGAAGGATCAGAATAGTAGCTGAGGCAGGTAGGCAGAAGAAAACGGTCTTTTTTGTCAAAGTATTGGTGCGCACAAGTAAGTATTGAGGATATGCATTACATAAAACTTAACTTTTCTTAGGATAAGGAACTCCATTGGGCTTTTGGATAGGGAATGTGTCGGAATTGAAGGCCATGTGTGTTTACAAAGCCCCCATAGTGCCAGAACAGTGCCCCCCCCCCCCCATAAGTGAACCCATTTTGGAAACTACACCCCTCACGGAATGTAATAGGGGTGCAGTGAGCACTTACACCCCACAGGTACCAAAAAAAAAGAGGGAGCAATAGCTACTGCATCAAAATTACCTTTATTAATTACACTTAAATACAGGAAAAATTGTAAAACTTTAAAAACAAATACAAAACTGGTAAGCAGAGTGGCTTAGTACATGCAAATCAGTAAATAATCACATTATTGTTATCGAATGGGAGAGATTAAAAAATACCCAATGTAGTTCCCTAAAGGAACATAAAAGCAAAGTGCACTGAGTAACTTGGACAAATCGTCTCCAATCTAAAGTGCCTAATTGTGTAGTAACTACATTAGTATCTGATCATGGCAAATCCCCCATTTAGTGTACCACACTGCCTGTACGTTTCATCAGAAAGTGACTTTATCAAGGGACGCTAATTGTACACTATCAGCTCCTCTATTTATGTCCCGCTGCTATCGGCGTTTGCCGCCTACTCGAGCCAGAGCTGTGACCTTCGGCACAGGCGCCGGAACCCCGGGTAGATATCCGCCTACTTCCCCCGCCGCGTCACAGCAACAGAAGCTGGACAAGGAATGTTCACTTCCGGACCTGCACACTGTGTCCCCTGATGCCCGGAGGAAGAGGCGCACCGCCCGGACATCCCCGTACATGCGCACCGTACGATCCGGGAGCGAGTGCGAATGAACCCTCTAAGATAACCCTGTGCACTAGGCTTAAACAATAGGAAATTTGTTACAAACTCCAGGAAAGTTATAAGAAGCCAAAGTGAAATTACACACTCAATACTCCAATATATTAAAACATTAAAAAGTTAATTCACCATTATTACAATATTACATTTCCTGTGGCTATAAAGAATATACCAAAAAAGTAAAAAGATATCCAATGTACATATAAAAACAGAAATGTAAATGTGAATAAGTAAGATTTGTGGGTATTAAAGTGATAAAAGCTATTGTGTGCATGGCGCCCCTATAGCGAAGTCATGCACCACATGTGAATTTACATCGAAAAACTGAAAAAGTGTATATAATGACTTATTCCAAAAACTAATGGAACATGAGTGAACAATACCTATGTGTAATTGTGTGTACCAACCTCTACTACTGAAATATGACTAATGTTATAAAACATTGGTGACCCATAGATGAATGTGAAACTATGTGAAATTATGTATTACCCAGAGTATATAAAATTTGTACAAGTAATAAACCAAGGGACATATCATACATATTCATTATTAAATACAATCAGCCATTACCTGTTCTTCTTTTGACAAATCTTCGTCAGCAGCATCATAATATAAGTGTACATCAAGGTTACAACAAATAAGAATACAACTAAAAACAGGAGAAAAGAAGATATTGTTATCAGATAGGAACAGTGTGAAGCTTAATTGTTCATTCAGGCCTGCAGGTTCCATTGTGCCCAAGGCCACAATTCACCTGCTTTCTTTCTGGGCCAAGTCACCACCTCCAATGCCCATATACAATTTTTTAAATGCCCTTAATTTTTAACTGTCTTAGGTCACTCTGATGGAATAATTTAAAATGCTTAGGTAACGTTTTCAATGATGTCACATCCACTACTTCTCTGGCCGCCAGTATGTCTCACATGCTCCTTTGTCCTCACTCGCAATTCAGAAGAGACCTTTTTGTAGACCATTACTTGGGACTGAATCAGCTAATATTATTTTGCACAGAGAAGGTGCTGGATTGCTTTTTAATTACTGATTTCAGCTGTTGAATTGGCTTTCCATGCCTTTTTTGCACCTCTCTTTCTTATTGTGTAATACATTTTCCCTGTGTTATTTCACATTATTACACAACTTAATATCTGATCTTTTTGTTTTGGTTTCTTTGTATGTATGGATTACTTGGGTTTTTACTAGTGTTGCTAGCTAGTATTCGCAATTCAAATTTGAATCGCGAATATCGCATATTCACGAATTCGCGAATATTGCAAATATAGCACTATATATTCGTAATTAAGAATATTCATTTTTTTATTTCGTTATTTTTTTCGCATATGCGAAAATTTATGCGAATATGCGCATATTCGAGAATATTGAGCCCTCCCTTCTTTAATGGTATAGGGAACTATGACTAGGGCATTAACTCTGTGATTTTTTGCTGCTTGAAACCAATAGGTCTACTGTGGTCTCTGGGGATCTCACGGCATGTAAAAAAGTAAGATAAGCAGGACCGTCTCGGCAGCACAGTGGAAAAGGAGACCACCACTGGTTCGAGTACTGGGGTGGGACAGAGTGTTACAGTGTTGTGGTTTAACTTTATTTTCCTGAAAAAGCTACAGAGTTGCCCATAGCAACCAATCAGATTGCTTCTTTAATTTTTCACAAGGCCTCTGCAAAATGAAAGAAGCAATCTGATTGGTTGCTATGGGCAACTCAGCATCTTTTCCTGGAAAAGTTTCTGAGTTGTCCATAGCAACCAGATTGCTTCCTTAATTTTTCAGAGGCCTTTTCAAAAATGAAAGAAGCAATCTTATTGGTTGCTATGGGCAACTGCACAACTATTCCTCTACACTGGTTTTGATGAATCTCCCCCATAAAGGGAGATTTATCAAAACCTGTCCAGAGGAAAAGTTTCTGAGTTGCCCATAGCAACCAATGAGATTGCTTCCTTCATTTTTCAGAGGCCTTTTCAAAAATGAAGGAAGCAATCTCATTGGTTGCTATGGGCAACTGCACAACTCTTCCTCCACACTGGTTTTGATGAATCTCCCCCATAGAGGGAGATTTATCAAAACCTGTCCAGAGGAAAAGTTTCTGAGTTGCCCATAGCAACCATTCAGATAGCTTCCTTCATTTTTGAAAAAGCCTCTGAAAAATGAAAGAAGCGATCTGATTGGTTGCTTTGGGCAACTCAGAAACTTTTCCTCTGGTCAGGTTTTGATAAATCTCCCTCTATGGGGGAGATTCATCAAAACCAGTGTAGAGGAAGAGTTGTGCAGTTGCCCATAGCAACCAATCAGATTGCTTCTTTCATTTTTGAAAAGGCCTCTGAAAAATGAAAGAATCAATCTGATTGGTTGCTATGGGCAACTCAGCAGCTTTTCCAGAAAAGTAAAGTTTAACCACAACACTGTAACATTTTCCCATTCCACTGGGCTGCCGAGACAGTCCTGTTTATCTTAGTGTTTTACATGCTGTGAGATCCCCATAGACCAAAATCGGTTTCAATTGGGAAAAATATCACAGAGTTAATGCACTAGTCACAGTTCCCTATACCATTAAAGAAGGGAGGGCTCAATATTCGCGAATAGGTGCATATATTTTCGCATATGCGTAGAAAAAAAAATTGCGAATATATGATGAATATTCGTCCATATATTTGCGAAATATTGCGAATTCAAATATGGCTATGCCGCTCTTCACTAGTTTTTACCAACATCTGGTGAACTTAATGTCAATAGCACCTTTGGAAATATATTTAGTGAGATAGTGAGAAAAATAGTAACATGTTCAATATTTATTTCATCTTCTGTATGTCCTGCCACCAAAGCGTTATCGGGGTTATGCTTTAAGCCAGAAAATTAAATGTTCGTACTAGACATTAATTTGCTTTCTGTACTATATTTTGCTTTCAAAATGAATACATTTATCAAACTGTTGTTGGCCATGCCTCTCTGTCTAAACTCCACCCACTTTCCCCCCCATGTTTAAAAAGAGGTAGCAGGAGTAAAAAGTTGCCCAAATGGCTCCATAATAAGCAAATAGGTTGATAAGTTCCCTCCATAGTTTCCTACAATAAACATAGCAATTGCCATAGCAATCAGCCATGGTTGAGCTGATTACCAAACATATCGCAGTCTATTTGGATGCATAACTATTTACATGCTTTTATGTCTCTAATCAAAGCCACAAGCAAACATTGATTATTTAATTACATACAATCAGGATAATAGATTTCTTCCCAATTGGCCAAACATCAGAATTCTCTTCATAAGACTTACTTCACACTTTACACATCATTTTGTTAACCTGACCGCATATCTTTATTTCCTTCATTACATACTCTCATATTACTCTCCCATTCAATGTGTCATGAAGCTGTAATTCACGCTGTCTTGAAGCTGCCTTCAGTAAAGATGATGCTAATGGATATGGTGCTGGGCGGTAAAATGCATAGTCACAGCACAGGCTGGCAAACTGCCGGGAGTGTTCATTAAGATTGCAGCTGGGTTGGAAATTATAACAGTCCAGAAGTTCACTAAATTGTTCTAAAAAAATTAAAAAGCTACTTAAATATAAAGAGACATTTTACAAATGCTCATTGCTGAAATGACAGACATACAGTGAACATGGCATTGAATGCATTAAAGTAAAAGGATATCACTCACCTGCATTGAGTGATGCCAATCTAACATTGAAGCCTTAAGGAAATAATGACATATTTTATTTTAGAGATTTCTCATAAAACTAGCCCAAAACACATCTCAACCTCAAATGTGGCATTAAAATTATGATAGCTTTTTGATGCCTTAGTCCACAGGTCTTTCCCCTGTTCTGCACAAATCGGTGTGGAAAGATGCAGCTCACTGAAAGTCAATGGTCTCAAACTGTGGCCTTCAAGATGTTGCAAAACTTCAACACCCAGCATGCCCTGACAGGGCATGCTGGGAGTTGAAGTTATGCAACATCTAGAGGGCCACAGTTTGAGACCACTACTGTTCTGTACCGTATCACACTCTCTGTACAAGTCCTGTTGATTAAAAAAAAAAGGGCTCATGCACGGAACTTGCTGGGCATTGTACAATTGTGTTGCCAGAATCGGATTTGTTTCCTGGCACCAATCAGTGGAGAACAGGGCAGAGACCAGTTCTGGGCTTACAATTAAAGGGATAGTGCTCTATAAGAAAGCCATTTATACTGTCTACTGTATTAGAGGGCATGAACAAATTGATTGTTGGTTAGTTGATTGGTTAAAAAAAAACATTGAACACTTAGATACAGCATCAGCTGTTTCAAGGCATCATTCAATGACCTTAAAGGAGTACTGTGACCAAAATTAACTAATCCCCCTATCCACAGGATAGGGAATAAGTAGCTGATCCCTGGATGATTGTGAACTGTCTCCTTCAAATGAATGGAATCAGTTCTAGCGTCAGTTTCCCACCGGTGAACATCAGAGGTAAGCTATGCAGGACACCTGATATCTGTGAACCCAGCCTTACTGGAAAGGGGATAACAACTCCATAATTAGAGATGAGCGAATTTTTGAAAAATTTGATTTGGCCGATTCGCCAAATTTTTCCCCAAAATTGGTTTTTGGTCTGAATTTATTCGTGGTGGATTACAATTAAAAACAGCAATTTCTGGCATGCAGAGAGCCTCAATAAGGGTGTAGAACACTTTGCTTTGATGTAACACGCATAGGGGGTGTGCTGGTTTTGTGAAATAATACTCTTATTCAGTATGACATGCAGATCAGAGGCATCATTATTACAATCACTGTTGCAGAGGGCACAATGACAGAGCCTGGAGGTGGCATCAGTATGAGGAGACCATATAGTGGCGGAATGACACAGAGTCGAGGTGGCGGCAGCATGAGGAGACCTCTAGTGGCTGAATGACAAAGCCTGGAGGTGGTGGCAGTATGAGGAGAACATATCGTGGCTGAATGACGCACCCTGGAATTGGCGGCAGCATGAGGAGACTACATAGAGGCTGAATGACACAGCCTGGAGTTGGCAGCAGCATATAGTGGCCGAATGACACAGCCTGGAGTTTGCAGCAGCATGAGGAGGACATATAGTAGCTGAATGACACAGCGTGGAAGTGGCGGCAGCATGAGGAGACCAGATAGTGGCTGAATGACACAGCGCGGAAGTGGTGGCAGCATGAGGAGATCATATAGTGGCTGAATTACACAGCCTGGAGTTGGCGGCAGCATGAGGTTCCTCTGTGGGGCCACCCTTTTTAAGACGAGTAACACTTTCCTTGAAAAGGTGGAAGAAAACAACGTATTGTCCACTGTAGTAGGTGGGGGTAAAAATGTCCTACTCTCGCCCAATTAATTCTCTTCTTGGCAAGTGTTACTAACCCTAAAATGGGTGGCTCCACACAGGAAAAGCTCTCTATTTCCACCTAAAAACCCTGGGAAATGGCAGTTTTTTTAGGGGGAAATAGGGAGAGGTTCCTGTGTGGGGATGCCCTTTTTAGGGCGGGTAACACTTGCCAAGAAGGGAATTAATAATGTGAGAGTAGGGCCTTACAGGGGAAGTTTTACTCCCACCAGTTACAATCGACCATACGTTGTTCCCTTCCACCTTTTAAAGGTCTTTGCATCACATCAATACTTGGTGGTGTAGGTGGCACATGGTATTTTTTGTACACCTTTCCTTTTGTTTGATTTAAAAAAAAATTGGGGAACATATATTTTATCTTAAGAAAAGTGAAGTTTTAGCTAATGCATATACTCTACACTTAATTGTGGTCTGTAACTGGGGAGCAGCACCTTAAATATGTTTAGCACTATCCATATTTGTGAAGTGTTGATGTGGCACCATGGTCAATCTACTCTGATGCATCAAGCACCAGGCAGGACAGCTTTTCCAGGGCAAACTCTGATAGCCACAAATCATGTCCACCACCTTCTGGTTTAGGTCCTGCTCCAGGTCTACCTGCTGCTCATGAGTCACTTCACTATGCAGGTGAAGAAAGCTACTCATCAGCAACTGTAGACTCAGGCTGCTGCTGATGGAGCTGGTACTGCTCCTGCCACCCCACCCCTCCCCAGCAGCCATGGCAGTGGAAGGTGAGCGCCGAGGGCCCCCCGAGTCAGACCTGCGAGAGGATGGACGATGGCGCAGATAGGCATCGGCCAACTGACTACATAGGATTTCTCTGTAGTAGGTCAGTTTGTCCTCCCTCTCAGTGGGTGTAAAAAAGGCCCCCATTTTGTGCCGGTAGCAAGGGTCCAAATAGGTGGAGAGCCAGAAGTGATCCCACTGCCAAATGGTGACAATTCGGCTGTCACTACGCAAGCAAGTGAGCATGCATCGTGCCATTTTTGCAAGTGACTCGGAGGGACGCCCTGCCTAAATCTCCACTGCATACTGCCACGGTGTGTCTGGGTCCTCTGTCTCTCCTTCCTCATAACCCACTAGCTCCTCTAGCATCTCCTGCTCCTCCTCTCCTGTCAGATGACTAGAAAAACCGCCGATCTCGCGAAACCTAAACTGTGCTCCACTGTGCCCCTCCTTCTCCTCCTCCAGTTCAGCCCCCACAGGGCTCATGTTGCTGTGAGATGTAGGCACCACGTCTCCAGTGCCCTTACCAGCCATCATTTCCAACATGTGTTGTAGTAGATGAAGCAGTGGAATGACGTTAGTAATCTCATAATCCTTGCGACTGACTAATAATGTGGCTTCCTCAAAGGCCCTGAGCAAATGGCAGGTGTCACATACAGTGGGGATCAAAAGTTTGGGCACCCCAGGTAAAAATTTGTATTAATGT
This sequence comes from Hyla sarda, assembly GCF_029499605.1. Lineage (NCBI taxonomy): Eukaryota > Metazoa > Chordata > Amphibia > Anura > Hylidae > Hyla > Hyla sarda. The sequence continues at coordinate 192,367,492 of NC_079189.1, forward strand.
GCATAAAGAAGGTGAAAGATGAAAAAATCTCCAAAAGGCATCAAATTACAGATTAGACATTCTTATAATATGTCAACAAAAATTAGATTTTATTTCCATCATTTACACTTCCAAAATAACAGAAAACAAAAAAAAATGGCGTCTGCAAAAGTTTGAACACTCTGCAGAGATAATATCTTGTACTGCCCCCTTTGGCAAGTATCACAGCTCGTAAACGCTTTTTGTAGCCACCCAAAAGTTTTTAAATTCTTGTTTGAGGTATCTTTGCCCATTCTTCCTTACAAAAGTCTCCCAGTTCTTTGAGATTTCTGGGCTGTCTATCACGCACTGCTCTTTTAAAGTCTATCCATAGATTTTCAATTATGTTGAGGTCAGGAGATTGTGAAGGCCATGACAAAACCTTCATTTTATGCCTCTTGATGCAATCCCCCATGGATTTCGAGGTGTGTTTAGGATCATTATCCAATTGTAGAAGCCATCCTCTCTTTAACTTCTGCTTTTTCACAGATGGCATCAAGTTAGCATCCAAAATTTGCTGAAATTTTATTGAATCCATTTTTCCTTCTACTCGTGAGATGTTCCCTGTGCCACTGGCTGCAATACAACCCCAAAGCATGATTGATCCACCCCCATACTTAACAGTTGGACAGAGGTTCTTTTCATTAAATTCTGTTCCCCTTCTTCTCCAAACATACCTTTGCTCATTCCGGCCAAAAAGTTCTATTTTAACCTCATTGGTCCACAGAACTTGTTTCCAAAATGCATCAGGCTTGTCTATATGTTCATTTGCAAAGTTCAAACACTGATTTTTGTGGTGAGGACGTAGAAGAGGTTTTCTTCTGATCACTCTTCCATGAAGACCATATTTGTACAAGTATCTCTTTATAGTGGAATGGTGTACCACAACTCCAGTGTCTGCCACATCTTTCTGGAGGGATTGTGCAGTCAAAATGTGGGTTTTGAATTGGTTTTCTCACAATCCTGCGAGCTGTTCTGTCTGATATTTTTCTTGGTCTTCCAGCTCTAGCTTTAACTTCCACTGTTCCCGATGACTGCCATTTCTTAATTAGATTTCGAACAGAGGATATTGAAATGTGAAAATGTTTGGCTTTCTGCCTATAGCCTTCTCCAGCTTTGTGATCGTCAACTATTTTCAGTTTCAGATTTCTAGACAACTGCTTAGAAGAACCCATGGTGCTGATTGTTGGGGCAAGGTCAGATGAGTCTGGGCATTTAAAACGTTTGAGATTGACATCACCTGGTCTTCCCAGATGATGATTGAGAACAATCCATGACACTGGCAGGTCTCATGTTTGTAAAGGGGGCAGTGCATGCTATAAATTCTGCAGGGTGCCCATACTTTTGCAGATACCATTTTTTTGTTTTCTGTTATTTTGAAAGTGTAAATGATGGAATCAAACTTTTGTTGACATATTATAACAATGTCTAATCTGTAATTTGATGCCTTTTGGAGATGTTTCCATCTTTCCTTTGCTTCTTTATGCACATTAATACAAATTTGTGCCTGGGGTGCCCAAACTTTTGATCCCCACTGTATGAGCTGCCACTGGTGACATTGAAGTTACACAGGGGTCCCCCTATCCGCTTGCATCATCAAGTAATCAGTGATGGCTTTTCTCTGTTCGTATAGTCGTTCCAACATATGGTGGGTGGAATGGGTGGAAACGTCACAAACCACACTATGTTGGGGGATACCATTCTGATGTTGCAGTTCAAGGATGGTGTGCTTTGCGGTGTAAAAGTGTCTAAAGTGCATGCAAAGTTTCCTTCCCATTGTTAGGATTCTTGCAGATGGGGGGGGGGGACACTTCAGGAACCGCTTGACAACCAGATTGACCACATGTGCCATGTAGGAAGCATGTCTCAGGCTTCCATGTCGCAGCGCAGACAAGATTTTCTTCCCGTTTTTGGTCACTATTGTTCCCATTTCCAGTTTTTGTGGAGTAAGCCATTATTCGATTTCTTCATGAATGACCTTTAGCAGTTCCTCCCCTGTGTGACTCCGTTCACCAAGGCAAAACATGTGAAGAACAGTGTGACACCGCCGTGCCCTGCACACATGGTATGCTGGAGGGACACAATGGAGGATGAGGAGATGGAGTCGCACACTGTCACAGGACCAACAGCCTGAGAGCGTGGAGGCGGAAGCGGCATGACCTTTCCAAGTTGCTGTTGTGGCTCTGCAGGAACCACATTCCCCCAGTGGGCCTTAAAGGACATGTATTGTCCCTGACCATAGTTTCAGCTCCACACGTCGGCACTGCCATGCACATTAGCACACACCGACAGGCTCAAGGACTGACCCACCGTCTGTTCCACAAAATTGTGCATGACCGGTGCTGCCTTTTTCGCAAAGAAGTGACAACTTGGGACTCTCCACCTCGGCACAAGCCATCAGTTCTCTGAAAGGTGCAGAGTCCACCACTTGAAAATAAAGGGACTGCACCACCAGCAACTTGGACAGGAGAACATTCAGCTTCTGCTCCGTTGGATGAGTGGGCGCATACTGTTGTCTCTTGGATATAGCTGCTCCGATGGATTGCTGGCAGAATGACTGACTTGAAGTAGGAGGAGCAGGAGCATCTGGAGCGACAGAAGATGGGTTTGACACACAGCCCCCTTCGGCTGAGGTGGTAGAGCCTTGGCTTGCTGAAACCGGGAGCTGCGTGCCACGGTTCTCCCTGGCTGCTTTATGGTGATGCTGCATATGTTGGCACAGGGCAGTGGTACCAACATTGGGACCCTGGCAACACTTCACCTTCTGCTGACACATCTTGCATGTGGCCAGGTTAACATCCTCCGGATGCTTGATGAAGAGCAGCTGATTTTCCCACCTACAGTCCGCACTGATTGACTGCTACTGCCATCGATTTTAGGAACTCCTGTTCTACTACCTCAGGGCTCCCGGCGGGGGATTTAAAAATGAAAGTTTAAACAGTATATGCATCGCAGAGTAGCGCAGCATGCTGCTTGCTCCCTTCTTTATAACTGCTGATCACATTGGGTGCCAGAATTGAGACCCAGTGCGATCAATTCTTCAGCCCCTCTGCTACTACCCCCAACATAGAACAGACTCTGTTCCATGATGGGGGTAGTAGTACAAAAACTAATGTAGCCTCCCCAGCCGACGACAGACTCCAGCAGCTGCGGAACTACTACTCCCATCATGGAAACTAGCCTGTTCCATGATGGGATTAGTAGTAGTCTCTCAGCACCATAGGAGTCTGCTCAGAAGTAAGTCAGTTGCTAGGGACACAGCACGGCAAGGAACAGACATGCGGAAAACAAGTAAGAAGATAGGTGCTGAAGAGTCTGTTCTGAACAGCTATTGGCTGATCATTAGCCAAAGACTGCCACAACCAATGACTCAGTAAAAAAAAAAGTGCAAATGTGATTACCATATTCATGAGGGGCAGGGCAGAGCGGCAGCTGGGAGGAGGTGCAGCAGAAAACATCACAGCTGAGTAAGTGACGTGGCACTCACAACATGGCAAGTCACGGGAAGCCAGTAACAAACAGTATCTTCTGGGAAGACTTTAAAATAACTACAAAAGAACACCAGACAAGGAAAAGAAATGCACAGAACTGGTAAGCTAAATATAACGATTTGCACCATATAACTATAAAAAAGAGCCACCGGACAAACCCTTTAACCCCTTAAGGACACATGACGTTCTCATACGTCTCCATTTCCGAGTCCTTAAGGACACATGACGTATGAGAACGTCATGTGTTTTACCGGCCCCCCGCAACCATCTGGAGCGGAGCCGGTCCCCGATGCCTGCTGAAATCGTTCAGCAGGCATCGGGGCATATCGCCCAGGGGGGTCATTATGACCCCCCATGTCGGCGATGGCCGCAGATCGCTGGACAATTCAGTCCAGCGATCTGCGGCGGATTCCGGGTCAATCGGGTCTCCAGTGACCCGGTGACCCGGAATTATTGGCTGATCGGGGCCGTCAGAGACAGCCCCGAACAGCCAGAGCCAGCAGGGGTGAGGTGGCACTGGTGCCACCTCACGATCGCCCTGATTCGTCGGCCGGATTACCGGCCAACCAATCAGGGCGCCTGCTGCGGGTGTCACTCCCGCAACCCGCTCCGCCCCTCTTCCGGAGGACGTGAGCGGGTGCGGGACGTGCACCCCGGGTGCTGGGGACCCCGATCCCCGGCGCCCCTGTTGGGATTGGGGCCCCAGGAGCGACGGCCGCGGCGGAGACGACGAGGGACTGACCTGTGCGGCGAGGATCGTTGGAGGTGAGTGACAGCCTCCTGCTGTTGCTTAGCAACAGCTCCCAGCATGCAAAATGGGCATGCTGGGAGCTGTAGTTATGCAACAGCAGGAGACAGACCACCACAACTCCCAGCATGCCCTTATGGGCATGCTGGGACTTGTAGTTTTGCAACAGCTGGAGGCACATTCTTTCTATGGAAAAGTGTACCTTCAGCTGTTGTGTAACTACAACTCCCAGCTTGCACAATCAGCTAAAGTGCATGCTGGGAGTTGTAGTGGTGCATCTGGTGGTTGCATAACTACAACTCCCAGCATGCCCGTTGGCTGTCGGTGACTGCTGAGAGTTGTAGTTTTGCAACAGCTGAAGGCACACTGAGTTAAGTAGCAAACCAGTGTGTCTCCAGCTGTTGCATAACTACAATCCCCAGCATCCCCAGCCAAAGTAGTATGCCTCCAGCTGTTGCATAACTACAACACCCAGCATGCCCTTCCGCTGTCCGTACATGCTGGGGGTTGTAGCTTTTGCAACAGCTGAAGGCACACTGGTTGCAAAACACTGAGTTTGTTACCAAACTCGGTGTTTCACAACCAGTGTGCCTCCAGCTGTTGCAAAACTACAATTCCCAGCATGCACTGATAGACCGTACATGCTGGGAGTTGTAGTTTTGCAACAGCTGGATGTCCCCCCCCCCCCCCCCCAATGTGAATGTACAGGGTACACTCACATGGGCGGAGGATTACAGTAACTATCCGGCTGCAAGTTTGAGGTGCGGCAAAATTTCTGCTCAAACTGCCAGCGAGAAACTACTGTGAACCCCCCGCCCGTGCGACTGTACCCTAAAAACACTACACTAGCACACAATAAAATAAAAAGTAAAAAACACTACATATACACATACCCCTACACAGCCCCCCTCCCCTCCCCAATAAAAATGAAAAACGTCTGGTACGCCACTGTTTAAAAAACGGAGCCTCCAGCTGTTGCAAAACAACTACTCCCAGTATTGCCAGATAGCCGTTGACTGTCCAAGCATGCTGGGAGTTTTACAACAGCTGGAGGCACCCTGTTTGGGAATCACTGGCGTAGAATACCCCTATGTCCACCCCTATGCAAGTCCCTAATTTAGGCCTCAAATGCGCATGGCGCTTTCACTTTGGAGCCCTGTCGTATTTCAAGGCAACAGTTTAGGGCCACATATGGGGTATCACCGTACTCGGGAGAAATTGGGCTTCAAATTTTGGGGGGTATTTTCTGCTATTACCCTTTTAAAAAATGTAAATTTTTTGGGAAAACAAGCATTTTAGGTAAAAAAAATATATATTTTTTTGCATATGCAAAAGTCGTGAAACACCTGTAGGGTATTAAGGTTCAATTTACCCCTTGTTACGTTCCCCGAGTGGTCTAGTTTCCAAAATGGTATGCCATGTGTTTTTTTTTTGCTGTCCTGGCACCATAGGGGCTTCCTAAATGCGGCATGCCCCCAGAGCAAAATTCGCTTTCAAAAAGCCAAATGTGACTCCTTCTCTTCTGAGACCTGTAGTGCGCCAGCAGAGCACTTTTCACACCCATGCGAGGTGTTTTCTGAATCGGGAGAAATTGGGTTTCAAATTTTGGGGGGTATTTTCTGCTATTACCCTTTTTAAAATTATAAAAATTTTGGGAAACCAAGCATTTTAGGTAAAAAAAAAATATATTTTTTTACATATGCAAAAGTCGTGAAACACCTGTAGGGTATTAAGGTTCACCTTACCCCTTGTTACGTTCCCCGAGGGGTCTAGTTTCCAAAATGGTATGCCATGTGTTTTTTTTTTGCTGTTCTGGCACCATAGGGGCTTCCTAAATGCGGCATGCCCCCAGAGCAAAATTTGCTTTCAAAAAGCCAAATGTTACTCCTTCTCTTCTGAGACCTGTAGTGCGCCAGCAGAGCACTTTTCACCCCCATATGGGGTGTTTTCTGAATCGGGAGAAATTGGGCTTCAAATTTTGGGGGGTATTTTCTGCTATTACCCTTTTTAAAAATGTAAAATTTTTGGGAAAACAAGCATTTTAGGTAAAAAAAATATATATTTCTTTTACATATGCAAAAGTCGTGAATCACCTGTAGGATATTAAGGTTCACTTTACCCCTTGTTACGTTCCCTGAGGGGTCTAGTTTCCAAAATGGTATGCCATGTGTTTTTTTTTGCTGTCCTGGCACCATAGGGGCTTCCTAAATGCGGCATGCCCCCCAAAAACCATTTGTCGCTCCTTCCCTTTTGAGCCCTCTACTGCGCCCGCCGAACAATTAACATAGACATATGAGGTATGTGCTTACTCGAGAGAAATTGGGTTTCAAATACAAGTAAAAATTTTCTCCTTTTTACCCCTTGCAAAAATTCAAAAATTGGGTCTACAAGAACATGCGAGTGTAAAAAATGAAGATTTTGAATTTTCTCCTTCACTTTGCTGCTATTCCTGTGAAACACCTAAAGGGTTAATACACTTACTGAATGTTTTTTTGAATACTTTAGGGGGTGTAGTTTTTATAATGGGGTCTTTTATGGGGCATTTCTAATATGAAGGCCCTTCAAATCCACTTCAAAACTGAACTGGTCCCTGAAAAATAGTGAGTTTGAAAATTTTGTGAAAAATTTCAAAATTGCTACTGAACTTTGAAGCCCTCTGGTGTCTTCCAAAAGTAAAAACTCATAAATTTTATGATGCAAACATAAAGTAGACATATTGTATATGTGAACCCCAAAAAAATATATTTTGAATATCCATTTTCCTTACAAGCAGAGAGCTTCAAAGTTAGAAAAATGCAAAATTTTCATTTTTTTCATCAAATTTTGGGATTTTTCACCAAGAAAGGATGCAAGTTACCATAAAATGTTACCACTAAGTTAAAGTAGAATATGTCACGAAAAAACAATCTCAGAATCATAATGATAACTAAAAGCATTTCAGAGTTATTAATGTTTAAAGTGACAGTGGTCAGAATTGCAAAAAACGCTCCGGTCCTTAAGGTATAAAATGGCCTGGTCCTTAAGGGGTTAACAGGAACAAAATAGTAGACTTCTGAGATGTACGTATGTGGTATGCACTTATGAGGGGAGGACAATGCGCCCCAGTGCGCTTAAAACAGTATTTGTGTACAACACCAGCAGTACACACCAGTGCTGCAGCACACAATCGCTGTGTACTAAACCCAAAATTGCACTTTCTCTCTCAATCTCTCTCCCTTCCCTATCAGTGCTTCTAGGCTGGATTTGGGCTTGAGATGAATTTCTGCTGTAAAAAACTTTTCTGTGCAACACACTGCTCCATGTCCCTCTCTGTAATAGAACGTTGATGTGACTTGGAGGTGAATCGCTGTTGTAAAAATGCTTTTCTGTGCAGCACACAGCGCTGTCTCTCTCTCTCTCTCTCTCTCTCTCTCTCTCAGCAATAAAAGGCTGAAGTTACTGGCCGCAAGATGGCTGCCAATTATATAGGGCTATGACATCACAGGGGTGGCTGGCTGCTGATAGGCTGCATGCTGAATGTGATTCAGGGTCATCCCGCCGACCCTTGTTCTCGCCATCCCAGGATTCCTTGCCCCATGTTCTCACATGTGGATCCGCCATTTTAGATACCCTGGAGCCTGGACTGCACTAAATGGAGTTTAATGAATCGATTTGCGCAATCAAATTGCGGCGATATTCACATTCGTTGCGAATTGAATTTTTCCTGAAATTCATAACAAATTCGGATTTGTCAGATTTGATTCGCTCATCCCTATCCATAATAATGCCTGTGAATATAAAAAGGGAAGCCCTAAAAGTTCCTGTATGTGTAATGTTTTGGTGTCCATTTATTTTTGTCCATATACTGTAACTCCATTTTATGTTCAAAATATTTGCATGTATATCAACATACAGAACATATAGTCAAACATTTTGTATGTATATGAATGTACAGAACATATATTCAAAATGTTTTGTTTTTTATGTATATAAACATACAGAACATATATTCAAAAAGATTTTTATGTCCAGTACATGAACTTACAGAATATGCGCAGTCACAGCCTTTTAGTTTACACACTACACATTTGGCTGTTCTTGTATTTATTTATTTTATTTTATTTTTTCTTTTAATTATCTAGAAAAAAAAAGGAGGTTGTCAGCAATTTGTTTGCTGTGGGAAAGTAGTATCTTTTTTATTTGCATTTTGATAAAGAAAACAGTTAACTGAAAGAATGGTTTATTCTTTTTGAAAGCGTCTTTCGGCTTATATTCATCTTTATGAAGCATGCTTGCCAAATTACAGTTCACAGCTTTCAACTATGGCTCCTGGTGTATACAAATTGAATGAAAAGCTGCTACCGCTTTTTTTAATTTGTCTGGTTTCACACAAATTTAGTCAAACCCAAGAAGGTGACTTCAAGTGCATCACAATTACATTGCACATATGTGACCTGCATCGAAATATAAAAATATCTTGTTATAAACAAAAGCAATTTAGGGCCTTTAGGAATACAATGGTTTATAAAAGCATCTAGTCTAAATTAAAAGCGCAGGTATAAAAGTACATAGCATTCTCTATGGCTTTTTATGTTTACTAGGAGAACATAACTGAAATGTGGAAGAGGTGCACAAAACAATTACACATTCGCATTTCATTAGTTGTTCTTTCTCCAAAGCAAAATATACTTCATTTTGTAATGTCTTTCTGAACTGTATCTAGTTTATCCTGTTTCTGTCTTTTTTTCTGTATTTTCACTTCTATTCGGCGTACAAGGACTTAACAGGCATTAGCCTTTGTACTTAGGGATTGACATCATAAAACCTCAGTGACAACAACTTGGGTTTGCATGCATTTCTGCCTTCTAAATTGAGTTTGTTTTTGCTTTTAATCCATTTTAGGATTTCATGGTTTCAAGTGATTAGACCTTTCCTTATCTATTTTTTGTTGTTTTGTTCAAAAGTTATAAAAATGAAGAGTTATTATTCTACGAACTCATTGTTAAAGACATTGATCCAAACAAATTTGAGCCGTTTGTACAAAGCATTTTAAGTCCTCTTGGCCTCCTAGCAAATCCTTAAAAATCTTTAGTAACAAAGGAATCCTAAAACAACCAATTACTTCTATAACAATACATAAATATATTTTTAGTTTGTCTCAAATCCTGTGTAATAATTCCAGAAGTCTTTTTTCTTATCTGGCTTAGTAACACTGAATACAGCAAACATTTAGAAGGTCGTGTTTCTACAAAGGTACATTTTTATTTACTCTGTTTTTAAATATTTTATAGGAATTTTAAATATAAATCATACAAAATGATCAGCTATCTAGGTTTCCATCTACAACAGTGTTCTCAAACTATGGCCCTCCAGATGTTGCAAAACATCAACTCCTAGCATGCTCGGACAACTGTCCGAGCATGCTAGGAGTTGATGTTTTGCAACATTTGGAGGGCCATAGCTTGTCTAAGCATGCTGGGAGTTGAAGTTTTGCAACATCGGGAGGGCCATAGTTTGAGACCACTGCACTACAATGTAAAACTCTCAGTTGCTGAATATATACAAACAAAATAATATAAATGAGCAGGCATGCATTGGTATGTCTGCAATGTTAAAAGGGTACTCCAGTGGAAAACTATTTTTTTTTAATAACAACTAGTGTCAGAATGTTAAACAGATTTGTAAATGACTTCTATTTAAAAATCTTAATCCTTCCTGTACTTATCAGCTGCTGTATACTGCAGAGGAAGTTCTTTTCTTTTTGAATTTATTTTCTGTCTGACCACAGTGCCCTCTGCTGACACCTCTGTCCATGTTAGGAACTGTCCAGAACAGGAAAGGTTTGCTATGGGGATTTGCTCCTGCTCTGGACAGTTCCCAAAATGGACAAAGGTGTCAGTAGAGAGCACTGTGGTCAGACTGAAAAGAATTTCCAAAAGAAAAGAATTTCCTGTGGAGCACACAGCAACTGATAAGTACTAGAAGGATTAAGATTTTTAAATAGAAGTCATTTACAAATCTGAAATAAATTGTATTAACCACACCTCAAGGACCTCACCATACCATATGGTACACAATGACGATAGTTGGAGACAGTTTGTATGAGACAAATGTATAAAATTTATTAGACAATCATAAAACAAATTATCATAAATGAAATAAAAAATAAGTAAAATATGGAATAAAATGATTAGAATGTTGCACTACTTGACTATATGTTTTACCATTGGGCCCTAATGGTAAAAATAAAACACTGCTAATGATGGTTATATCACGTTTGCAATGGTGGTATTATCTGCTAATCCGGCAATTTTGATTAACCAGCACTTTGAAATACTCTGGCAAAATTAAATAGTTCAGCATATGTTGCTGAACGGTGAAAACATAATAGATACTGGTTAGTCTCTCAGATGACTGTAATTAGCCGCCTACAGTGTGTTATGTTGTTATATCTCACCGGGTCTCCGGCCGCTGGTCCCGTGCAGCGACGGACCGAGAATGAAGTCCTGCGGCTGTTGGAATGGTACGGGCATTGAAGTCCTCTAGGTGTCTGCAGTAGCAGGCTCTGTATGCACTGGATGGAACGGTAACTCACGAGCTGTCTCTGGATTCGAGCTCCGGCAGGAGGCTCCAGCAGGTGGAACTCGTGGACTTATGTTTCAATACTCCCAAATACAGACCACCAGTTGATGTACGAGGATCTCGTGGCTCAAACAGACCAGCAGACAGCGCGTCTAATACATGGAACGGAGACCCAGGTGTGGTAGGCAGATAGCTTCAGTTGATTTAAGCCGGCTTTGATGTAGATTGTGATCAAATAGAAGTGCATCTTTTTTGTGCTTGATTCAGATTACACAAAGCTGTAGACATGTTTCAGGGTACTTAATCCGACCCCTTCCTCAGTAGACAAGTTGTGTCACACTGGGCTCCGAACAAGAAACACCCTAGACACCCCACTCCAATCATGTAGGGACATCAGTACTAAAGCCAAACAAGTTCCTAGCTAACAGGCACACTCCACAGTGTGAACATGATGCTAGCCCAGGAGGAAACAAAAATCCTAAATATAAGCAAACACGGGTACAGACACAAGGCTAACTCACTCCTAGATAGATGGATTAGCACAAGACTCAGAACAGGATTCTATCCTAGGAGATCCAGGCTCCAACAAGGGTCAAAACAGAACTGACAAACCCACAGTGTGAATACTGACTCAGGAAACACAAAGCATATGCAGAATGAACAATACAAGAATACTAAAACCTGACAAATGTACTAAAATAAAGCAGGCTAAAATCTAGATGTCACATAGGACAGATATCTATGGTTAAAACTCAGGATACATGTGCTCAGACAGACATAGTGAACATAATGCAATCATGGTCAGAGTATTAACCACACCTATATTTACCAGCCCAGAGCAGCACCTGAAGAGGCCTTATATACCCTCTCAGTGCTGAAGGTCTGAAAGGTTAACTCTTCCCAAACCAAGGAGAATAAAGACAGAAACTGTTCAGACATAAACATAATGTCTGAACAGGACCCAAAGCAGAAAAATGCAAAATACAGATAAACAAACATTACACTGATTGGTACACAGGTTTTGTTAAATTTCCCATAAACATTTAACATACTGGTTATTTTAAATGACGTTACTGCTATATTTACTATGCATATATCTGGATACTAGCTGTGTGTTAAGAACCTTAAATGTATATGTAAGTGAATGTATATCATAAATTTACAAAGTGGAAATGCAATTCAAAACAATCCATATATGCATATCTTGTTTGTGGTGTGCTGCTGTATTTATTTATTTTTTTATTTATTTATTTTTTTGTGTGTGCTTGCTTTCAGGTTGCAGCTACTCCAACTTACACCTACATATTTATGCTGTTTAATTTGTATATGGGGCACAGATTTTCATTTTGCAATGTTAGGATCCTACCTGTGATGGGTTCATTTTTGAGATCTTGACCATAGGTGAGCCTGCCTAGTGTTAGATCCTTTCTGAGAAGGTTGTCTTTTTGCGGCAGACAGATTCACATCATTTCATAGAAAATTGAACAAGGAACCTTACATTTGCATGTATAGTAAAAGTATTGATCAGCGATGACACTAAAACCACAGGATTTAGCAATGATTATCTTGAGTACATTAAACCGACACAGTAATGTGTTATGTCAGGATATCCTAATGCACCAAGGATCAAGATATGGCCAGTAAAAGAAGCAGAATATTAATCTTATATTTGTGCAACTAGTTATGATATTGGTCTGTATTCCTAAAGTTAATGCACGAAAAATGTAAGTAAGGTTTGCTATATCTGTAAATAGCTTGATGTTAATGATACCTATTAACACTAACATTTAACATATGTTAATGATACCTATTAACACTAACATTTAACATACTGGTTATTTTAAATGACGTTACTGCTATATTTACTATGCATATATCTGGATACTAGCTGTGTGTTAAGAACCTTAAATGTATATGTAAGCGAATGTATATCATAAATTTACAAAGTGGAAATGCAATTCATTACTAATGTATTAAAACTTGAATTTTAGCTATACTTCTCCAAAACAGAAAATGTGTTGGAGATGTTCCTGGTATGTAGTGTTGGGAAAAGTGGTCCAAGGAAGGGTAACCTTTCCATTCCAATCCCAAAGAACAACTGTAGCAAAAATTGCTGAAAATGTTAATTCTAGAAAAGGTTTCAGAATACACTATGCATTGCAGCTTCCTGCATATTAGGCAACATAGCCACAGAGTGGTCACAGTTTCTGTTCTGAATAATGACCTCCATTACAGATTGTGAGACTCACAACTAGACTGGTAGCAATAAGGTGAACTGATCTCAAGGACTCATGCCTTCTTATTTTACATCATATGGTTGGTCAAATTTTACATGTTTTATTCCTGCCAAAGCAATATTTTATCTTTTTAAGCATAGAACAATATTAAAATCAGAATATGTAGCAGGGCAACCCCAAGAATGGAGGTCGAAGTAAACAATAAAATTAAGGGACAAATATAGCATTAAAGGGGTATTCCGGCGCTTAGACATATTATCCCTTATCCAAAGCATTTGCAGTGTGCTGCTGTATTTTTTTACTTCTATCTGTGCCTTCATAAAAAAACAATGTTATTCATGGAAACTGTGCTATTTTGTGATATCAATAGCACAGGCTTCATGGTAACATGGTCACATGAACAAAATATAAATGGAAAGAGATGAATTGAAAATAATCAAGCTATTTTAGTAAGATAGTTCATTTTGGCATATAGATCCTTATGAAAGAGTAACTGGACATAAATCAAAAAATCAAAGTAACATTAACCCCTTAACGACGCAGGACGTATATTTACGTCCTGCGCCGGCTCCCGCGATATGAAGCGGGATCGCGCCGCGATCTCGCATCATACCGCGTCAGTCCCAGAGCTAATCAATGGCCGGGACCCGCGGCTAATACCACACATCGCCGATCACGGCGATGTGCAGTATTAACCCTTTAGAAGCGGCGGTCAAAGCTGACCGCCGTTTCTAAAGTGAAACTGAAAGTATCCCGGCTGCTCAGTCGGGCTGTTCGGGACCGCCGCGGTGAAATCGCGGCGTCCCGAACAGCTGATCGGACACCGGGAGGGCTCTTACCTGCCTCCTCGGTGTCCGATCGACGAATGACTGCTCCGTGCCTGAGATCCAGGCAGGAGCAGTCAAGCGCCGATAATGCTGATCACAGGCGTGTTAATACACGCCTGTGATCAGGATGAGAGATCAGTGTGTGCAGTGTTATAGGTCCCTATGGGACCTATAACACTGCAAAAAAATTTTTAAAAAAAGTGTTAATAAAGGTCATTTAACCACTTCCCTAATAAAAGTTTGAATCACCCCCCTTTTCCCATAAAAAAAATAAAACAGTGTAAAAAAAAAAAAAAAAAACATATGTGGTATCGCCGCGTGCGTAAATGTCCAAACTATAAAAATATATAATTAATTAAGCTGTACGGTCAATGGCGTACGCGCAAAAAAATTCCAAAGTCAAATAAAGCGCATTTTTGGTCACTTTTTATAACATTAGAAAATGAATAAAAAGTCATCAAAAAGTCAGATCAAAACAAAAATCATACCGATAAAAACTTCAGATCACGGCGCAAAAAATGAGTCCTTGTACCACCCCGTACATGGAAAATAAAAAAGTTATAGGGGTCAGAAGATGACATTTTTAAACGTATAAATTTTCCTGCATGTAGTTATGATTTTTTCCAGAAGTGCGACAAAATCAAACCTATATAAGTAGGGTATCATTTTAACTGTATGGACCTACAGAATAATGATAAGGTGTAATTTTTACCTAAATATGCACTGCGTAGAAACGGAAGCCCCCAAAACTTACAAAATGGGTTTTTTTTTTCGATTTTGTTGCACAATGATTTTTTTTTCCGTTTCGCCGTGCATTTTTGGGTAAAATGACTAATGTCACTGCAAAGTAGAATTGGCGACGCAAAAAATAAGCCATAATATGGATTTTTAGGTGGAAAATTTAAAGGGTTATGATTTTTAAAAGGTAAGGAGGAAAAAACGAAAGAGCAAAAACGGAAAAACCCTGAGTCCTTAAGGGGTTAAAAATGTAAAACTACCTTAAAAGTCTTAGGCATTGTATAACTTTCCCACAAGTTTCTCAAAGTCATTCTGTTTGTTAATTCTTATTTAGTTGTTTTGTTCAGGTTGTTCTCTTTCCTTTTTTTTATTTAATTTTTACATTTATTTTATTATTTATAACATTTTACAAATATACAATTGATTTCTATGAAGCAAATAACTTAATTACTGAGTTATTGCAGCAAAAAAATATAACACAATAATCAAAAGGAGTAGTTGGGTGCAGGTTATTCCACAAAAATTCCAGAACAAATCAATTCTCGACTTTTCCAACAACCCCATACTTTGAAAATTATCAGACCCTTCTTAGATTTTTTTGCTACTTTAGTTTCATACTGCTGAATCTTCTTAATAATACCCTCCCACTCTTCCACACATGGCCCCTCCACACCCAACCATTTACAAAGAATGAGCAAAGAAAGAGCTGAATAACTAACATCCCCCTACCATTCTGACTGTTAATATCACCGAGCACTGCCAACAAATCAATCTTAAAATCTATCAGGCCAGTTTTTACCTTAATTCTATCTTCTATTGCTAGCCAAAAATCTTGGAGCTTACAACAGGCCCAAACCATATGGATCAAATCGGCTTTGTCAATACCACATTTTGGACAACAAGAATTTTCTTTGTATTTAAAGGGGTACTCCCACCCTAGACATCTTATCCCCTATCCAAAGGATTGGGGATAATATGTTTGATTGTGGGGGTCCCGCCGCTGGGGACCCCCGGATTATTGCATGCGGCACCCACCTGTGTTCTCACCGGAACCGCTGGAGGGTCTGAGTCTCGACTCCGGGAATCGCGACTCCGGGAACGGAAGTCCGCCCCCTCCAATAGACTTGCATTGAGGGTACGGGCGTGACGTCACACGGGGGCGGAGTCCTGATGTCACGGACTTCCGTTCCCAGAGTCGCGACTCAGACCCTCCAACGGTTCCGGTGAGAACAGCGGCGGGACCCCCGTGATCAGACATCTTATCCCCTATCCTTTGGATAGGGGATAAGATGATTAGGGTCGGAGTACCCCTTTAAACCTATATAAGCTGGTGAGAGAATAATATAGTCTAAAGATTACTCGAAATTGGATAATTGTATGCGAGAGAGAGTGTAGCCAACTTAATATTATTCAGACAATTATCCCAGCTCTCTAATGGCCATTGGTTACTAGCAAAATAATCCATTCTCTCTCTGACAAAACTAATTAGAAATGTCTTACAAATTGGCATACATTTTTTTGCTACGAAACATCAATATAACATTTAATTATTTAATCCATCCTCTACAAAGGAAAAAAAATTTTTTCAATAGAATCACATGTAACTCCCAGATAAGATTGTGATAATATGAAAGTGAAATTAACTTTACACTATTATATATATCATATTTTAGTTATATTATGATTAGTGTTGCTCTCGAATATTAGCAAAGCGTAATTACGAATATTCGTTTTTTTTTTCACAGTACACATCACAGTGATCATCCCTCTCTGCTTCCAGCTTGTGTGTAGTAAAGAAGGCTCTAATACTACTGTGTGAAACTGGCGTGCGAATTTTCGCATATGCGAAAATGTGCATATGCAAATTTTCGCATATGCAAATTTTCGTTTATGCTGATTTTTGTATATGCTGATTTTCGCATATGCGAAAATAAAACACGAATATTACGAATATGCAAATTTAGCGAATATTTGACAAATATTCGTCCATATATTCGCGAAGTATCGCAAATTTGAATATGGCCTATGCCGCTCAACACTACTTATGATATATAATTGTAACAAGTATGAATATCATGTTAAGTGGAAAGATGTAAGATGGGATCCCCAGTAGTGTCCAGAACAAAGATTTATAAAATACATTGTTCTCTTTGGTGGTGGTTGAAGATTGAAAATCCAGCATAAGGCTTCCTTGGATTGCCTCTGAATTTAATGGTATCATGTAGTGCTTGCCTGCACCATTGGGATCAATGGCATTTCTGAAAAAGCAAATATAAGAAAAAGTGTTGAGCAAACCAAACCAAACAATCTGGTCAGAAATTTTCTCTTAACCCCTTAAGGACCAAGCATTTTCTGGTTTTGCACTCTAGTTTTTTCCTCCTTACCTATGGACTTGCGTTGAGTGCATTAATTCTGAGACACAGTAAAAAATTTACTACATATTATATTTTATGCGCTGAATAACCCCTGAAAATGGGACCGCAAAATAAAGTCTTTCCGCATTTTCCAGGAAAATCAGTTCATAAAATTTAAGCAAAAATTTGTGTGTGAACCCAGCCTAAAAATAATTTTCTGCTATTTTACAGATGCATCTTTCTTTTACAATGAAGTACATCCAAAAATACAGTGTATGACCAGTTTAGGTTAGAATACGATTCCATGTAGACAACAGACCATACATCATATGTACAGATAGTAACAACCCAGAAAACATATTTAGTGTATCCTTTGTTATCTTATTTACCAATTAGTGGTGAGCGGCAGGGGCAAAATTCGAATTTGCGATATTTTGCAAATATATGGACCAATATTCGTCCTATGTTCGCGAAACTTGCATATTCGCTATGTTTGTTCTCTTTTTTTTTGTATGCGAAAATTCGTAATCAAAATTTGCATTTCATGCACAATTATATCTTTCACCTAAAAGAAGGGAGGGATCAGTGTCCAGTCTTGAAGTGCCGATATTCGCATAAATATTTGCATAAAAATTCGCGTAAATTAGCATAAAAAATGAATATTCGTTATTATGAATATATATCACTATATTCTATATATTTGCGAAATCACTAAGTGCCCATATTTGCTGTGAAAATTCGCATTTCGAATATTCACGCTCAACACTATTTACCATGTCATCAATAGACACCGTCTATTTATTATATTCTTCACATTAATGTGGAAACAACATTTGTCATGAACCACCAGCACCATTCACCCAATTAGTATACACGAGAAAATGACAAATAAAAATCAGTGAAAAACACATTTTGATTGGATGATATTTATGAAACAGCTGGTATCCCAAACAGAAACATACATAAAAAAATGTTTACCATTTTGTCAGAATTCTCTCTAATAGAGTATATAAACAGAGCATAACTTGACACAAAAGACAATGGAGGCTGAATGGCTGAAATATGGATCTTTATTTTAACATAGCTCTGTATTAGAAAATATTCTGATAATTGATCTGGGGTTGGAACAAATTTTTCTGGGGCTCTCAATATTACTTCTCTTATGTCTTCCATAGATATAGAAGCCTCTGACCTTTTTTTTTCTTCCACTGTAATTTTTGGGACAAACTACCAAAAAATTTAGTCAAGTCATCTTCTGATGCTCTCAGATCTGAATGGTATAATTTCACTGGAGTCATGAGTAATTTTACCATTGCTCATTTGAATGTTAGCAATTTGTTTTCTTCCCTCTTGTGCCTTAAAGGGGTACTCCGGTGCATACACATCTTATCCCCTATCCAAAGGATAGGGGATAAGATGCCTGATCGCGGGAGTCCCGCAGCTGGGGACGCCCGTGATCATGCACGCAGCACCCCGTTTGTAATCAGTCTGCGGCCCGGCAGTTGACCGTAATCAGACCCGGAGCGAACACGCTCAGGGGACTGATTACAAAAGGGGTGCCGTGTGCATGATCGCGGGTGTCCCCAGCTGCGGGACTCCCTCGATCAGGCATCTTATCCCCTATCCTTTGGATAGGGGATGAGATGTGTAAGCACCGGAGTGCCCCTTTAACTAAATTTGCCAGAAATCTAATTGGCTTGCCATCTTCAAGGAATTCATTTTTACAAGCAAAAACTGCTTATTTTGGGCTTAACCTCAGAGAAAAGAGCCCAGCTTATTCTAAATTGTGTTAAGGTTATCAAATTTGTAAGTGCCTGCTTAGTATGGCCCCTTCTATCCAATTCTTTATTAATAACTAGAATGAGATCCCCACTTTTAAAAAAGGGGATCTATTTTTGAATTTGCAAAGTTTAGTAGTATGATAAGAATTCATAAAGAGAACAGTGGTGGGATGTAGATAGATGTTAAAATAAATTCCATCTGATCAATCACTCCATGTAGAAAGACAAAAATCCCTATATTATCTATAAGCTTAGATTTAGCCCCTTAATGATGCAGGATGTTTATTTATGGGCTGAGCGTGCTTCAGAACCGGCAGGTCCTGATTGCTATCAGCAACCAGGACCTGCAACTAATACCGGACAGCGCCGATCTGTTCAGGACCACCGTAGTGAAATTGCGTCATGCCGAACAGCTGAGAGGACAACAGGAAGCTTCTTATCTTGCTTCCTGCCGTCCGATCCAGGCTGGAGAAGCAGAGCACCGATAACACTGATCAATGCTAGTCCCCCCCAAAAAAAAGTTTAAAAAAAGTTAATCAATGTGCTTTAACCCCTTCCCTAATAAAAGTTTGAATGACCACATTTTCACATAAAAAAACTATGTAAATAAAAAAAAATGTGGTATCACTGAGTGCGTAAATGTCCGAACTATAAAAATACAATGTTAATTAAACTGCACGGTCAATGGCGTACACGTAAAATAATTCCAACGTCTAAAATTGCGTATTTTGGTCACTTTGTATGCCCTAAAAAAAGGTATGAAAAGCGATCAAAAAGTCCCATTAAAACAAAAATTTTACCTATAATTTTTTTTTTAAATTAGTCATCATACATCCCTGTATATGGAAAAATAAAAAAGTTATAGGAGTCAGAAAATGACAATTTTACACATACTAATTTTGGTGCATGTAGTTTTAATTTTTTATAAGTAGTAAAATAAAATAAAACCTATATTAATTAGGTATCCTTACAACCGTATGGTCCTACAGAATAAAGATATGGTGTCAATTTTACTGAAAAGTGCACTGCATAGAATCGGAAGCCCCCAAAAACTACAAAATGGTGTTTTGTTTTTTTTTTTCAATTTTGACCAACAAATATTTATTTTCTGG